>NW_009722151.1:0-41752 GCF_000703405.1 Apaloderma vittatum | reverse complement strand
TGCAGGCTGCCAGCCTGGGCTGCCTCGGAGTCACTGCCGGCTCCAGCTCCTGGGTGGGCAGGCGCTCCCCAGCTGGGCGTGCGGCTCTGACGGCAGCACAACGGCGCTCACCGCCAGCCCTGGGTGGGGAGGGCTCTTGGGGTGTATACTCCTGCACCCCCGCCCTTCTCCTGTGCCAGTTAAGGTGTGTCAAGTCACTTGAATTTGCACTCACTTCATGGGTATTCTGTCCAGTGAGACCCACTAAACTGTGACATTCGCAAAAAGGAACCTTCTCCTATACCACTTTAATGTAGGTGTTTTAGAAAAGTTAATTCTAATTATTGAGAAGCAGAAATGTAACCGAAGAACACGATAGGAAAACGATGTCTTTTAAGCAAAACTAGGTTTGGCATCTAGTGAAGGAGCAGTTTGTTCTAGGCACGTATTTTATAAGTTCTTTTATAGAGAAGCTAGCTTCAAATGCTAATCCTGCTCCTGCTTATCAATGTGTAGCATGTTTACCTCTGCGCAGTGGACTTAACATCCTTTTGCCTTTTTCCTTTTTTTTCCTTGCCACTTCAGTTAGTGCAATTTTACATTACTTCACTAGCATCTTCCAGACTGTAGGAACTGTACTGGTTTCACTATCTATTTTGTAGGACCTACTATTCTGAGGCAATGACCAGTAAATTGTTTTGTTTGTTGGTTGGTTTTTTTAAGGATAATAAAGACTTCTCTGTAGTACCTTCTTTTATTCTTATGTGACCCCAGTGACATCAGTCAAACACTGTAATAGCTAGTGATATTAAGAATTGAATTTTATTTGAAAATCCTTATAATTGACATCAAGCAGCCTTTGAAAACAGTTTGAACATTAATAAGAGTGGGACTTGAACATTTAAAAACTGTGGCTTTATTTTAAAATAAGTATTTAAAAATTGCTTTATGCTAGAACACTTAATTTAGGATTATATAGGGTGTCTTATGCTGGCTTGTAATTCCTATTAGTCCTTCCTGACCCCTTCTAACTAAAATGTATACTTCACTTGAAATTATATATATATACTAGAAGCTGATTGCTAGTGAAACATGATATACTTCATTCATGTATCATTCTACACATTACTTGCAGCAATCTACAATCATTATGAGCTAAGTATAGACTTAGTGTCGTTATCTTGCTAGTCACTATAACTGCTAATCTACATGTTAGCGTAGAGGAGAGAGAATATGAAGTATTGCTGTCTGCATTAAGGAAAATAAATTCATGTAACCATTCATCTATAAAAGGTATATTTAAACCTAGCCTTATGGTCAAGCTTGCAAGATGAAAGAACTAGTTTTATGACCCATGATGCAATAGTATTATGAAGGTCAGCTGATAATTTAGTGGAGGGAACTTTTCTGGTCTTAGAATGTTGCTTACGCGTAGTAGTAAATAGAGTTTGGGGGGTTTTAAATTTTTTTTTTCCCCTAATGCATAGCATTATCTAATTGTACCATAAAGCTCTACCATCTGTAAACTACTTCACTGGTCTTTCCTTGCAGTCTGAGAACATTCTGGGCAGTGACCAGACTGGAGTGGGACTCATGTCAGAGAAGCAGTAGACGTACAGACAACCTTGTATGGACTCAGGTATAGGCTGTCAGGTTTATCGTCCTTACATATTGGTGGGTACTTATGGAGACTCTTTTAGAGTTGCCCCTCTGATAACCATGGAATGATGCAGCAATTTCGTTTTTACATTTTTACCCTGCTTGTGGACCGTGAGAAATGGAGAATGTATTACCCCCTGTAATCACTCTGGCAACACAAAAGGACTGAATTTTACTTTGCCATCTGCTATATTCACCCATTAAAAGGTATCATTAATATAAGGATAAAGTTGTATAAACCCTATTAGAGGAGTAAACTAACTTTTTGGAAGTTTGCTAATTCTGATGTCCTCAGCTAAACTTTAATAGAGCTGATGAGATTCTTTTCATTTTACATGCATCTCGCTTTCTTAAAAGCAATCGAAATACATAGCTTTAATTCGCGACTTTACCATTCCCCTAGCAGAAGTTCAGAGAATTTTTATTTTATTATGCAACCATTCATAAACTCATTCCTATAACTTCATACATGGACATAAATTTTGTATATGCGTGATCCATTTTGAAGTTGTGATCTGTAGAATTCTGAAGAAAACATGAGCAAAATCTGAACAAATAATCTGATCCAGTCCCATCAGTCTGCAGGGCCATTTTTCCTGGAGATTAAGGAACATGGAGAGATGTTAGAACACATGCATGAAAGGAAGGCTAAAATCTGCAAATGCACACCTAAAAGCCTAACAGTTGTTACTCACAGTTGTTACAGTTGTCCAGCACTGTGACTGAGCAATAATATCTTAACTGTTTAGCAGAGATGTTGATGAGCTTAACAGGCAGCAGCCATCTGGCCAGAAAGTTATGCTGTAAAAAAATCAGGAAGCTAAATACTTGGCAGGGAACTTGGTTGAGAAGGCAGTGAACAAGTTTTTCAACCCATGCACTAAGTTTGGAATGCTCTTTAATGCTGAGTTACTGAATGAACTCTCTCTTAAAGTACTTATCTTTATACGATCGTTTCATTCTACCTCTGCTGCCCTGGAAACCTGTCACACTGAGCATACCTCTATCTTTAGATAAAACGGCTTTTTCACCTCAGCAAGTTGTGGTTGGTTTAGATAATGCAAGGTTTTGATAGCAGTAAAATAGCCTTAGCACAAATGAAAGAGAATTTTGCCAAGAATCTTCATCAAGAGTTAGTTCCCATCACAAATTTGCTACCAAGTGCAATATTTTCAAGAAGACCACTTTAGAATTAAGGGGAGTTGGACGTAAGTTAGAACAGAATTGTCTCGTCTCCGTGTGAGTCTGCCTGGAGATAACGATTGGAACTGGAAATCCAAACTCCATATCTTAAAGCAGCTTTTCTTAAAGATGGTAGTAAAGTGCTGCCAAGAACTGTTGATCTGAGCATTCCTCGAATTACAATCAATAATTAGTTTATGAATTTTACCAATGGAAGTATATTAAAGATGAATGCCTTTTAATGGCAAATGTTTAGCTCCATTACTATGGAACAATATCTTGCAGATCAGTAAATTATGAATGTTATTAGTTCTTTTTGCTATCTATGCCAAAAAATGAATTGTCTTTTATGATTTAAACTTGGATGCAAAAATTCCCTGGCAGAGTGTGTGTAAAAAGATGAGAACGAAGCAGCAACTCAACCTGGTGGGTGCTTTAATAGTTCTTATGCATTACAGCATCACAACCTGTCAGTAAATCGAAGCAATGCTGATCAATTTTTATGGAGTCAGATAAATCAAAAGCCTAAACTTTGATTTATTTTTTTTGATGTATGAATATATGTTAAATCTCTATGTGTTTGATACTTACAGAGTGATGGGGAATTATCAGGATCTGCATTTTCCATGTAATTATATGGTCTATATACTTTCAACAGACCTAAGAGTCCAGAAAGAGTTTATGCTACATGAATAGGATGATGAAGTTCTAAACAAACTTACCTCTTAGAGCAGTTATCTGCAACTTGTTCACCTCCATTTTCTGAGATTCAGCTCTGATGTGATCTGAGGAAGCAGAATTGCATCTTGCATCTCTCTGTGTTTATAGAGTTCAAAAGGTTGATTATATGTTTTCAATAGCAATTTTCCAGTCCAATAGTTTACTGTATCAATTACTGTATACTGAGAGGTGTGCACAGTTTCTACTGAAGGAATTCACAGCAGATACAATAGCATAATATAGCATTTTCATTACTATCTTGATTTTATTTTTTTCTCTTGCTTCATCTATTTTTTTAGACTTTTATACCAAGTGTCTGGGCTATTACATCAGCTATGCTGATCATTAATTTGGGATTTCCTATATAAACAATAAAGCAATTAGCTTTAGGTACCCTAATTAGCTCAGGGTATTTGAGAAGCATACATTAAAGTGAAATGCTATTCAATGGCAGTAAATCTGGTAAATTACTTAAAACAGAGAACATGATACAGAATTCTTTGGAAATAGTCTTTCTCTGAGGCAAACGTATAAGGCTGTAGAGAAAGGAACAAGTCAAGATGCTAAGATCTAAAATGGTAGAAATCTAGAATAAAGAAGCATAACATTTTAGATCGTCTGATCCAGTTTTCCCCAGGAACTGCACCAAAGAGCCTTAGCTCTAAAAAGTGCACCTACTCTAATACCTACTCCAGCTGTCACTGTGCACTGCAGTCCATAAAGCCACCTTCCAAGACTAGAACAAATCTAAAATTTTGGGAAAAGACTGAAAATCAAACTGTGTGCCAGAGGAGAACAGCTTAAAAGCCTATATTCTGCGGCTGAAATGGTTGGGAAAATGCTAAATAAAATCACAGGTGATCTTAAGATGACTGTCCACCAAAGCAAAAGCACTTTTCTGGAGCATGAAGTGACTAAGTGGATCTGTAAATACAGAGTAGATAGGAAATAATGGAAGACAATTTTTTTTATATGTACAGAGGATGCTCTGCACTCTGCTCGTCATACACCTGGACAGACAGGAAACCTAAAGAAAGCAGGGAGAGAACTCACAGAACGATTTGGTATCTTTGTGTCTCCCTGTTACTCCTTCAACATCTTTCTCCAGCAGTTATCCACAAATAGACTGAATCTAAGTTTTGCTACTTGTTCTACGTAACTACCGTAAGATGCACAATGAGAAGTTCAATCCCCAGACCTTTATTATCTCAGAGCCTGTAGCTTACTCTTCAACTTGATGAATCTTAACAGCCCTCTCCCTGTAGCTCTTTAGAATCCTACATGTGTATAGTGAGTGATTATGAAAAGAAGCATAGTATTTACTTTTGTAATGTATGCCACAATTTACGTGAACTTGTCAGTATCTTAGCATAAACGATACATAGAAAAGTTTTGTGCTCTTCTATCTGTCCTTGACTCGGTAATAAAGAGTGCACTGATACAGATGTATTGTAGGCAGATATTATCCGAGTCCTCACAAAGAATGAAAAGTATTCATATAAGCTATCATCATGGCCATCTTGAACGCTAACCAGGGCACTTCTTGATCAGAATTGTCAGAAGATACTTCCACTGCTGTCCTACCAGTGAACATCTTTTCTGGCAAATACTGTCTTTCATATGAACTACAAAGAATCTTTCCTGTTTAATTTTGCATTTCTTCTGGCCATGATGGGACATAGCACTATAAATGTGTCCAACTTCTCTACTTTCCTTTCTCTGCTGAATGGATTTTTTTTTTTTTTTAATAAGAAAGTCTTTCATGACGTTTTTAACATGCTTTTCTTGGCAGTATAATTCTTAAAGCTGACTTTTTTAAAAAAAAAAAAATACAGATTCAGTTCTGTCAGTCCTTCACTTCTGCCTGTGTGGTAGAGAGCCTAGAGTAGAGGACCTGATTCTGTTCTTGGCATTTAGAGTTTTGATTCCACTGACTTCACAGGAATTTATTCTTAGTTATGCTGTGGATGTAATAGAAGACTCAAGTTTTATGATAATAGGCGGTAATGTGATGTTTTTACGCAACTTGAAGCTCAGTTCTGCTCTAGGATGCGTAAGTTCTCATTGACATTGCACACACCATGGACATCTGGGAGGAGAGAGGGAGAAATGATTCAGACTACCACAGCTACTTTTCTCTTTTATGGGAAATGTTATCACACCCAAGGGTATGCAGCTTGTCATCTGGGAGTTGTGTGCTTTGTAACCTCAGTGAGACGCAAGAATTTATAAACTTGGCAAGAGTTTCCAGTATTTCTGCCAACCCTTGTTCATTATTCAGGGGGCAGGATATGTTGCATATTTCAGGAGTACTTGCAGAGTGATCTATTTAGGGCTCAATTATCTGGTCTTAAATTCCTGTAGTCCTGCTCTAATCCCTGATGATAACTCAATTTTTAATATAGTGTTTTGTTTCTATATTAGATTTTCATAAATTAATGCTCAAGTTGTAGTATTGATTTAGAAAATGCAGTAGGTGTGAGTCTTCCTCATTGTCATGCATTTTGAATGCTGTGAAGGTAAAAACTGAGGAATCATAAAAGCTTATAATTTTGCTACAAAAAAAAAAATTCTGAGTGACAAAGCAACTGCTCAGATATCATTTGTAAACAAAATTCAAGTCCCTGCTAAAGATCACAAGTATCTTGGACTAGAACATCTTAACAAAGAGCTGTGAGTGTTTTTACTATAGATAAATAAGGTATTTGTTTCCTAAATTCACTTCAGAAGTTTTCCAAAACTTGCACCTGAAACTTTTTTGAAAGCAAAGACTGTGGCAGATTCCTAGGGTGGAAAACTTCAGCCCACCAAATTTACAAGCTATATATGTTGTATCACAACATACGACTTTTTATTCTACAAATGTCTTTAATTTTAGAATTTTCCTTTGTTCTGCCACTTTTAGTCTTTTTATTTAATCTCATTTTCAAATCCATGTGTGCTGAGAAGTGAGGTCCTGGCAATGATGTAATGGTGCCTTGACACCTCGTGAGAACTTAAAGATGCAGAAGATAGTGCCAACCAGCTTCCCCTGTGGTTTAGGATAATGCTGTTCTGCCTGTGGTGCTTTACTGTAACACCTTTTTATGGCCTGTGCAATTCTTGTAAGGGTTTAAAAATACCAATCAAATATTAATGACAAAATCCTGACATTACTTTAAATAGATAAATCAATAAGAGTAACATTAAGAGTGCTCTGGAAAGGTTTCAGTTCAGCAGAAGTGTGATTTTCTTTTTTCTCTGAACAATTATGGCTGAGTGATGCCAGACATGAGCCTGCTGGGGGAAAAGAGGGATGGTGGCACGAGCATATCCGAGGCCCTGACGAGGCTGGGCACTGCTGCCGCATGATGGGTGCCCCTGGCGTTTCCACCAGTCTCTAATCCTGCTCTGTGCATGGAGCAGCTGCTGGAGCCTGTGGCCCATGTCACTTCCCCATTCCCTCCCCCACCTCAACATCATCCTCTCTTTTTTTATAATTTACAGACATAGTTTTATGAAGGCTTTAAGTTGCAGTTGCTGCCCAAGGAGGCAGAAGGGTCCAGTGACCCTTTTCTTTGAGCAGTGGGCATTTGAGCAACTGCACGGTGACCTGGCCTGTTGGGCTGAGCCAGGTTTGTAGTAAGTAGGCAAGAAAATAAATGGTTAACCATCTGAGTTCTCCCTGTCTGATGCGTAGCTGGTATGTATCTATGGTTCATGTGTACCCATGAAAAACTGACTTTAATGGTAACTTGATAATTTCAAATTCAATTTTGAAATCATTGTTTAAAGCTGCTACTCAGCAAGGTATAGCTGATGAGCTCCGAGTAAACAAAATACAGCTTCACAATTCCACATTTGATCTCTGTGTGCGAGATATTTACTGCTGTGCTCTTTCAAGTATAGGAGATAAAAGTTGATGAAGACTAATTTCTCATTTTCAGAGGGATGCTTCTCGGTCTAGTTAGAGCATGAATAATTATCTATTCTGAAAGAAATACCAGTAGGCAATGCAGCTGGTTGCATGAAAGGTCTCTGTGGTGACTGCTGGTTTGTGCATAGGAATCTACACTGGGAGATGTGTTGTGGTTTTTTATATGCTTTCATAGCCTGGGATTCTTTTCTTCAATTATGGAAAAAGAACTTGTTTTAAAATGTCCTAATAAAGTGTTTGGTGGGTCGTTTTTGTTTCTTCTTTGTTTTTTTTTCTCTTTAGAAAATGACAGTTCTCCAATACCAAAATGGTCCAAGAAGTGGTGGCTTGGATTTTTTTTTTTTAAGTAATATCAAGAAATTTTGACAAACTCTATGCCCGACTTGTAATTTTAAAATATTGCTATACATTCTGTGAGGCAACTTACTATATAAAGGGAGAGGGAAGCAACATCAGAATTAAGTACTCAGGGAGTTTTTATTTTCTAAAGAAAGCAATTTTAGGATTTTAATTTTCAAGAGTATATTCCCAAACTCGTCCACTTCAAAATTTTCTGTGCGTCATGAATTCCTGACTTTGACCAGCTCTAGCTGGAAGGCTCAGTTCCTTGAGTCTTCGTTAAGGAACCTGGAATTTACAGAGAGGTGCATCCCCTACATTATGGCTATATATGGGGCATTAGTCTTAACAAATTGATTTGCATGTGGTGGGGTTAGGCAGACCTTTTTCCATGCTTGCTTTGCTGCTCCTGCGCTTTGCTTCTGTGCCAGCCTGTTCAGTGCTCGAGCTGAGCGTTTGACATAGCCATGAGTATCCCTATGGCTCAGCACCATGGCCGGTTACTCAAGTGTGGAATTAGGAACTTGTCCTAGAGTGCAAAGATTTTGGTTATGAAAACTGAAACTGGATCTAGTAAACTTCCAGTGCAGTGACGACATGTGGTTAGAAGGTGGAGCAATTAAGAAAATTTATCTGTTTGCCATTTCTTCAGAGACTCGGGGTACAGATAATTGACAAAGCTTTTAGTGTATTCTGAAGTTACTTTAAAATGTTGGCATTGAAAAACTCACTTGGCTGCCTTTATAATGACTTTAGTTTTCATTACTGGAATTATGAAAAGGTTCTAACATGTGTATCTGTCAGGTCTGGAGTTGTATGGAACTTGCAGGGAAAGAGGATGTCTCTGGGCTCAGATAAAGCCCCAATATTATTAGAGTTGTCTAGAAATAGCTTATCTGCTGTTCTTAACTACTAGCTGCAGACAATGTAAAAGTAATTGTACTGCTGCTGAAGGTGTCCAATGATCTAATTACCTGTTGTAATTTACTAGGGATATGATATCGATATTAATCTGATACTACAGTCTGCAAAAGAATACTTTTACAGAAAGAAAAATTGGTCCCACCCAGTTGTTCAATAGCAAAGTATTTTGAAAGCCATTGTCATTCTGCATGGGAAGTCCACTGCTTTGGAGTGTCGCAGCATTTCTTTTTGCAGCCTCTTTCCTCTTTTAGCCAATAGCTAACGGCAGATAACGCTAGGGGTGGTGCTGAATTCTAATTACTTCCTTGGTCACTGATGATTTGCTGGTGTTGCCAAATAGTTTTAGAGGGTTAGATTGCACAGTGGGGGTCATATATCACAGAAATGGAAGTCTGAAGGAATACTTGAAATCGTTTTGTCTCTTGCCCACTGTCTTGGAATTTTGTAACCTCTTCTTGTGAAAAGGTTCAGCTGGGTTTGAAATCAGTCTTCTGTTCAGGTCACATTCATCTCTTCTGTAAAAAGGGACACTGGGATATATTGAAGAATTTATATGGTTTAACCAGGATTAACCTGAATAAACCATTTTTTCTCATAATTTACCACTGAGATTTTACCTGTTTTTTCTTGTAAATTATGACTGTTTCTGTACAGCCTTGTTTTTAATTCATTAACATGGTTTGACTATAACTGCTGTCTGTAACCCAGACTACTTGCCCAGCACTGAAGATTTGAGGGATGTGATGAACATAAATTTTTGCAAATGACTTGACAGCAAATACAAAGCTTTGGTATCCTCCTTAGAAATAGAAAAAAAATCCAAAACAATTTACTTAGGGCAACTGTATTGTAATTATCATTTATGGAAGAAAATAATAGATTCCAGCTAGATTTTTTTTAATGTCATTTTGTCGTTAAAAATGTCTGTATCACTCAAAGGACTGCCTTTATTAGTAGAAAAATGCCTATTCCAAAAGTCCTTCTATGCTGAGCAAGTTTCAATGTGACTTTTTACTAGGCAAACCCAAACGAAACTTGGGGAGTAGGGTGCTTGCAGTCTATCGCTTCTGCTCAAAAATCTGAAAATTTGGGGTTTTTCTCCTCTTTTTAGCTTGAGCAGATTAAAATGAAATTATGAAACTGCTCCTGAATTTCCTTTGTCCAGCTATATCATCTACAACTTGTGTATTAGAACAGCCATGAATTCCTGGTTTTGTGTTCTAATACAAGGTATGTTTGCAAACGGTTTTATCAGTGAACCAGTGAACAGTTTTATCACTGAAGCAAAATCTAAGATTGTGATCCTGTAATAAACAGAGAATCCTCAGACTTCTTATAGCCAATGGGAATTGATATGTGGATGCTAAAGGAAGGAATCATGGCCATCGTGAGTACAAAAGGATAGTAATAACCCTTCTGTTTCTTGGTGGATCAAGATGTGGAAGGGTGACAACTGCCATTATATCCAATATTAAAATGATGTTTTCATTGTTCTACCTTGCCATGCTCAGAGGTAAAGGCTTTCACGTTGGGAATCAAAGTGTATTCAAATTGAAATTGGAGTCAGTGATAAATGCCCAATTGTATACGTGGGTGTGACACATACATTTTAATTATTTGAGCATTTGGGAATTCTTTACATCGTTACTCATAACAGGCTCTGCAGTCACGCTCTCTATTTGAAAGTGTTTCCAGGGTAACATATATTTTTTAACTGAATTGCTAGGTCAGAAGAGTTAGGGAATTGCTGTTTTAAACAATTAAACAAAAGAAATAATAGTGAAGAAAATGTGGCACTTTGAAATTGTGAAAATAAACATTCTGCAGACCCTGGATATGAAGTTGTCGAGAGCAGTTTATGAAAGCAGCTTTGCCACTGAAGAAGTAGTAAAACCTAGTAATTTTTAATAGGCCTATAAATCTCTCGTGATATGCAGCTACTGTAAACACTACTTCTATATTTTTTCAAGCATTTATGTAGTGTTGTTAAGTGTTGTTGGAGACATGATTGCCAGAGCTAACCCTTTCCTTCTGGAGGATTTGCCAGCTTACTGGCAGGTGGCTAGAGGGAGTAGAGAGCGGGCAGGGCAGGGGAAGAAAAGTAAACTCCTAAATGCAAGTAGCTGATGGATATTTTTATGACACCTATATATAGACATGGAGTTATAAATGCTGGTTTGTGACTCCACATGAAGAACTGGGAGAGCTGAGAGCCGAAGGGACAGATGTGCCATGAGGTGTTGGCTCGTCCCTAGAGGGAATCTGAAACAGACCCAGCCCTTACTTAAAATGGTTAATAAAGCAAAGAAATGAACAACAGCGATAGACACAGATGAAAACATCCATTCTGATTCTGCCACCTCTCAGATGGCCTCACAAGTAAAAGGCAGATTTCTGGAAAAGCAACGTGGCTGTGCTAGCAGGGCTCCAAATGAATGTGGAGGTGCTGAGGCTGGAGGGCTGTGCTGAGCCCTGGCAGGATCGCGGCATCCTTCCTGTGCAAGGGTGGAGAAGAGCTGTCAATAATGTGGTGTTTGTTAACTTGCCTGACAGGGATTCCGAGGTGGTGCAGTGGCTGTAACAATGAGATTTGGCAGGAAATGCAAACGGAGATGACGGATTAAGCAGACAGGTAAACGCAGACTAAGTTTTTTATATACAACCTGATCCTGAGAAAGAATCTGATTAATTGGTCTAGAGATGCAACACAATGCTAATGTTCCTTCCACCCATTCCCCCTAGCTTAGCTAGTCAGTGCTAAATCTTGCAGGAATACCTGCTGAGCCTGTGACAGAAATGCTGCTAAACAGAAGGCTAAGCACAGAATCTGTTCTTTCCTTCCTTAGAGATCAAATAGGTCTAATGATTTTGAGATTCCTATTTTCTGTATTGAAAGCTAGGATTGGGCCCTGCATTGCTGCTCTTTATTGTGGGCTGTCCTGTTGATCTGTCTTTACCTGTACAAAGGATTCAGGTATTTGGCAGATGGATTAATTTTATTGTGATGGTGCTTTTCTGTTATATAATAGTACTTGAGTTCTGGAAAACTCCGGAATGAAAAGAATGAAGTACGTTACGATTTGTATCAGAGTGTGCTGTGCTAGGGGACTTACTGTGAATGCTTTGTAGCGTCGGGAGGATTCTGGGTCCAGAAGAAAATTGTTGATTTCCTTATAATGAGAAGATTTAAAGCCTAGTTCTGTATTATGATTTCCCTTTCAGGCTTAGATTAGTAGATATAGTAATCTTGATTCACTAAAGACATGAAGTTACACAAAGTGTGGCAGCCCTCAGCCCTAGCAAGATGCATTGGCTCCCAGGGATGCATGTTCCGAATATTTTCAGGTAATGATCAAATGGATATACCTGTCATAAGTGAGTAACTTTTCTTTATGCCTGCAGGAAGAGTTAGTGCATGTTTCAGTGCCTGGACTACCCTGGTGCTATTTATATTTCAAGGTCTTTGGAGCTGGGTAGAAAATGAGGAACAGGGCAGTTTAAAGAAAGAATTTCTACTTTGGGTTTTTCTTTTAAAAGATGTAAAAATGGTAAACCAGGCCATAGGGTTCTGTGTAGGAATCCTGTTCCTTGGAATTATTTTTATTATGTTTTAAATGTGAGATTATGAAAAAATAATTTACTCAAGATGCCACGCTGCTGTGTCCACAGCATATGTAAAGAAATCATTTCCACCACTGTTCAAATATAGCTGTCCCTTGTGTGAAGCGCAAAAGCAAACCAGAAAATTTGCAACATGCGTATAATGTAGATTTGGAAAAAATTGCAGTAAGCAGTGATGTATGTCTGGAATGGCATGCTGAGGTTCTACCTTGGAAAAAAGTGCTGGATGGAAGTACAAGGCCTTGGCACCATTTTATGCATGAGAGTCTCAATGAAGGTCCTTGGCATCGGGAGGAATTTCACTCTTGGGGACTTAGCAGCACCTGGATCTGAGAGAGATCCAGACCAGAGAGCAGCCATTATTTTAATGCTCATTTGAAAGGGATTCTGAATTGAAGACTAAGAGTATCTATCATTTTCTGAGTATCTGCAAACAATCTCATGATTTACATTAAGATAAAGTTGTAGAGTAGCACTGCATTAGGCTGCGTGTGTGGCTTTCTGGTAGAGTGGCTGCCAGACTAGTTAATCAGGTCTACTGGACAAGACCCAGCTGTGAAAGGTGAAGATTTGCTCTTTTCTTTCTAAATGTGCTTTAAGCTTTTCTTGCCAGATGCATTTTGTAGCAAGACCTGTAAATTGATGATGATAGTAGTGGTGTTTATGAACTGTGCAGACCCACGCCAGAGAAGAATAATGTCAGCTATACAAGCATAATTTTATATGCTTTCCAACCAATGCATAATGCTGGTTTTGGAACAAAACGCAAGTAATACAGGGCAGGCGCCATGTGTCTTACATGTTAACATTGGTTTTCAGACAGTAAATGATCTATGATGAAGCCTGGGTGAGCATATAAAAATAATTTAAAAAAACCCATTTAATATGTGTTTTCTTAGTGAAAGACAACAGTACAATTCTACTTTTTAATATTTATGTTACTTGGTAACATAAAGCACTATAATGCTCTCCACATCCTAACATGTTACAGCAATTTGAAACGAATGATGTAAATGGTTTTATTTTTCCATGCTGAAGTGTAACTCTGGCCCTCTCCTAAGGCAGTGACATTTTTTTTGCCCGAGAGCTTTTTATTTTCTGAAGGCTGCATTGCTGACAATCTAGAATTAAATGCTGTAAGTTGAGCTGCATTTTTTAAGGACTTATCCTATGTGGGCTTTAAAATTCATACCCAGAATTAGAAAAGTTGTATAATTATGTACAGCTTAGCATGAAAGATAATGAAGATTTCAATGTGGAAAAAAATAAAAATTTCTATTTTCCTTAAAATATTTAGTCTTCCACATTTTTGTTAGACATTCAACTTACTGCCAAGATTATTTCTTTCTTATTCACAGTGCGAATTTTATATTAGGCTCAGTTGTTTTCTGTGGTGGTTTTGGTTGGCTTTAGGGTACAGTAAAAACATCTCATCCATCTGCTGAAAATCTAGGTGCATCCACATTTCATTTGCCAAGACACATGCTTTTGTAAATTAAATAACTGAGTATTCTGGTGCAAAGGGAAAGGAGTCAAGTAGAAAATACTTCTTGTTTAGTTTTCACATCAAGCAGTTTGGCAGTTCGAGCTAAGCCAATCCTGCTGCACGCAGCAGATGCAGGCAGGGGGAGCTTAAGGATCACAGTCTGGTTCTGCTTGTTGCATCACTTCACTTTTCCTGAGAGTTGCGTTAGTTGGAGTGTGAGGCTGCCACCGTTATCAGCAAGTCATACAAGTAGTTATTAGGTACAGTTGTGACCCAGTTCCTCCTTTTTATTGCGTATATTTCCTTAAAAGCTTTAAGAAATGGAAAAAGAGAATGGAGTCCTTCAGGGATGTTGGCGTTGGGTATGGCTTTCCGCGTTCACCACGGGCTGGAAGCAGGCGGCGTTTCAGCTCTCAGTGTGGTTGCATCCAGCTCATCTGCCAAGGTCGCAGCGTCGTGCGGGCGTCCGTGCTGTACTCTGTGTGCTTGGTAGGAACAGCAGCTTCCTTCTACTCTGCTCTCCAGGGCAGAGTGGCTGGGTGGGAGCAGCGCAATGAGATGGCTGGCAGGAGGCCCTGCCACAGCTGGCAAAGCGGCCGCTTGCCACTGTCCACTGGCGTTAGTCAAAGCAGCAGAGAGCCCCTCACACTCAGTGTTGCTCCTGAGGGACCATGTGTGTTGCAGTGGTTGGCTGCAGACTCTCCTATTTTGGCTTTTGTCTGCTTTTTCTCATAGTTTGGTAAAGTACAGTTATGGATTGAGAATACCTGCTTTTTTTCCCCTTAAAACAGTTGACAATTCTGCTGTTTTATAACACCAACTAGCTACACGACAGCCATTTTCAGCCCAAACACAGACACCTCTCATGTTTCAAACAAGTGTATTTGTGGTGTACACATGGAGCATGAGACTTTGTCTGGAGTTTGTTCTGCTGTGGTGTATTTCTAAGAGAGAGCACAGAGGGGAATTGGGTGAGTGCGAGGCGTGGGCAGTGTGGACCCCAGGAAGGGGACGCTTGGGTGAGGGACCGTGGCAGTACCCCAGGGAAGGGTGGGGGCTTCAGACGCAGGAACAGGGTATCTATAGTCTCCACAGCTAAACAGCAGTTAATTATGGAAGTATAATATTTTGGCATCCTTACAGCTCCTCTTCCAAATGGAAGCAATCTTTGAGGGGTTTTGTTTTTTTCCCCGTAGGAATTTCCCCAAGACAATAATGCAAGCTAAACCTGTTTTGGGCACTTTGGCTAAGATGATAATTGCTCAGCTTCTTTATTACAGTAATTTATGCTGCAATGTAATTCTTAAAGTAACAGTAATAATAATTCAGATGGTGACAGACTGTTAATTAAAATCAGTATAGAAGACTTTATCTTTTAGCTGATTCTCTTTCCTATTATCAATACATATTGGACTGCAGCAGTTTGCTACGATAAAGTTAAAATAGCATGTTGACAGCTATGAGAGCCGAACACATCCTGGATCTCTTCAAGTACATGTATAGAGCTAACTAGGAAAACAGAAAACATTTTGGTCAAGTTTTTGCATCGATTTTACTGATTTTTAAGGACATTTTCAAAGTACAGGAATAGCTAAATAACCAACAAGAAATCAGAGTAACTGTCTGATCTGCATCCTGGATTAACTTCTAGACCAGTACTGAAAATGATGAAGGAATATTGAGCCTATGGGGAAAACGGCAAGCGTGAAAAACTTTAACAGGGACTGCATTTGGTTCTTAGCTGAAGCTGTAAGTTACCAACACAATTCAAGTCAGGCTTTCTTCTGGAAGGAGAGTAAACTCTTAACATTTAGTTGGAAGCAGCGTCTCAACTGAAGGGTGGGATGGGAAGGAAACCTGCGTCTCTAAACGGTTACCCACCATTTCCTACAGTTGAGCATTTTGTTCCTTTCTGTAACACACTAAGAAAAAGAATGAAATGGGCCATTAGCTTGACTTCCAGGGCAGTTCCCATTTGCCCTGTGTAAATCAGGAATGGAAGCAGACATGCAAACAGTTTCAGTCCACTGAGGTAGCAAGTTCTTTGTTGCTTCATTTTACTCTGAAATTCATTTCAGACAAAAGTAGATTGATAAACAGATGATGATGAGTAATTGAGTTAATCCAAGAAACCTCTGGGGCTACATCTCTCACAGTAGGTGTAATGACAAATGCATGCAAATCCCTTCCTCTATCAGGGTGGATTATCTAATTACTTCAACCTTCAGAGCCATCTGTGTGCTTAGGTCTGCTAGGTGGGATTTAGAGTCACTTTCATTCACTGCTTAAACTGAGACTTGAGGCAGTGTAGCACATAGTGTGTTCTATCAGAGCAAACGCCTTTAGTAGTAGGAATCACTATTTACACTGGTGGTAATACTGAATAAAAGAGATATTTTTTCAAGCATGTTAAAACATAGACTTTGTTATAAATTGAGTGTGTGCATTAACATAGATGAAAGTTGTCCAATGTAGCCTTGTCTTCAATTCATGATAACAATATTCTTATATTAAAAAATGCTTGTTTTCTCAGTTAGTCAGTCAAGATCAATAAAAAGTTAAACAAGGAGGGAGGAAAGGCTCCTTTCATCCCTGTACTTTCTCTTCTTTAAGAAGAGTTTCAACATATGTTTTTAATAGGAAACATGAAGATCAGACTCTCTTCTGGTGCCGGAGATGCATCAGTGACCTTAGTAATTACTATATTTGAGATTTTGTCCACACAGGAAAAATTTTATCCATCACACTGGTATCAGGGATGTGTTGTTCATGAATAATAGCAAAGATAATGGGAAGATGTAAATAAATAATGTTCCTCAATCTTCAAAGATATCGAGGGGATCTCCATCTTTCTCCTTATATAAAAGTCCACATTTACAGGTGTAATTTAAGTTCCTGTGGGAATCAGAAAACACACATTTTAAAGTATCATCCTATGTGAAATGATCATTCTGATTTTTAAAAAAACTCTACCACAGTAAGTAAGAATGAGGATGATACTATATGCAGTTTAGATTCTAATACCTTTCCATCCTTCATGGTGCTTAATGTGTTTTCCTCAGATATTTGTGTTATAACAGAGAAATAAGTCTAGCTGTGTAAGGCCTTTTTTTTTGTAATTTAGGCTGGTATAAAATGTTTCTAGGTAACTTTTAGCTCATGGATATGCAAACAGGCAAAATTCTTTCTCAACCTGACATCAAAGCTAACACTAGATCAAAAATGTTTAATGAAAAAACTCATGGGTAAGCTATTAAAAATGCAACAAAGTGGTCAGTGTCTGCCAAAGTTAAAGGATAGATAATAACAGTCATATGCTAATGTGAAGCTGTTTACTAGAGGGAAATACAAACCTATCAAATTGTCTGAAGTTGCCATGAGTGTTCATGAATTCTTTTTGGAGATGAGAGACATTTCTATTTGAGTGTAGATAAATATTCATGGGAGAATTTCATTTGGTAGGAAAAATTTGCTATTAATAACATTATGTCTGTTGAAGATGTAACAGGCTGCTACTTGTATATTACAATAACGGAGGCTTGCGTCATGTGAAAAAGTGAATATTCACAGGTGTCTTTAAAGGCTCTGTACAGTATCACCTAAACAAAAACATATATTTTTTTTTAATTAGGTAAAATCATGGATGTTCCACTGTTCTTCTGTCTCTTTTGAGATTAAGGTATTTCTGTCACCTTTTTTTTTTTCCTCTTATGTAAGTGGATTTCATTTCCATTTCTTGAAGGAAAAGGGAAGTTTTCTCTAAAGCAAGATACATTTGTCTAATACCTCAAGGGTTATGGGAAAAATCAGGGAGGAAAAAATGGAAAAGTTTACTGAAAGATTATGTCCAGATCAAGTTCAGTATCTTATGTGAGGGGAGCAGCAAGAAAAAGGGAACATGTGAACATACGGATCTGGTAGAGACAACTTCTGGCTGACTGATCTTGGTGTGTTTTTCATAGATGTTTTTACATTATGTGTTTAAAACAGAACTTCTCAAATAAACCTAATTTTGTTCATTATGTCAAAGTACCTCTATAGTTATTTAAACGTGCAGTTGATAGTTACTGACTTAGCACTGCACAATATTCCAGTTGATCAGGTGATCTGGTGTACAGTTAAGCCAGTGGTATTTCTCTGATGGTTAGGGAATTTATCCCTGAACCATGTTCTTCTTTGAGAGGCTTTGTAGAAGAGCTTACTTATTTTTATTACGAATTTTAATAAAATTGTTTCAGGTTGCTAGCACTATAAAATCTGTTAAATTGTTCGACAAAATTTTTTTTAAGATATTGGTTGATGTACACAGAGTGATCGCTTAAGCTTTTTCAACAGGTGCTTTAAGAACTGGCAGACCCTTATATCGTGACAAATATTCAGTAACAAGGAATCAGTGAGTGAGTGTTGTAGTGAATTAGTATAAAATTAATCTTATTCATAGTTTTTACACATAATTACAGAGTAAATATAAAGTTGTCAGTGGTAAAATTTGCAGATGACTCAAGATCAAGGTACCTATCAAGGACGGAGCATTTGCTGATGCTGCTCACTGATTAGGCTAGTTCCTGTGGGCTTCAGTATGGCCAAATTGAAAATTACAAACCCAGAAACAAGCAGTGCAGTTTTATCTGCACAGTAGGGATTATATTCTGGAAAGCTGTAACTGTGAAATGAGGTAAGGAGATCGTGAGCCCCAAGACCACGCCTGTATCACATTTAGACATGTGGAGGGTGGGGGTGTGCACAGATTGCCTGTGGGCCCCTGGCAATCCATGTGTTGGGGAGTGAACAGGAAGCCTCCACAGGATGGCATGTCTGGGGAAAGGGATCCAATCAATCCAGACCTATCAGTCTTCCTTGCTCCTCCTTGGTGAGATTTCTTATATTTAAGGACTGTGTTGCTCTGAGAATTTCTAATCAGTTCCTGGGTGAATCAAAGAAGGAGGAGCATCGTATTTTCTTTCCTGCTTACAATCGTTTCTATCACAAATACACAGTTACTAGACTACTACTTCACTGATACTATTTCCAAAGAATTTAAAAGAAAAAAACCCCATATATATTGCAGGATTAGATAAAAGATGCCTAATGGCCAGAAAGGGTTGGTTTCCTCTAATCAGATAGATAAAAGAGCTAGATTAACAACCTTGCAATTGAATATTGTGCACAGATTTCATTGGATTCCCTCCAGGCTTTTTGATGAGAGACTATATCATAGTGGCAAATGCTGGGGTTGTACTCTCAAAGGAGCAGCAACACAGAATTCACATAATATGGTTCTATAACAAATCTACTATCTTGTAGCAACCAATGTGTTAAATGTTTTATCTCACTCAGAGCCAAAATATTGAGTGGATAATACAGATGCTTTTGGAAAGATAATGAGTGCCTCCAGTCCTAGATGCAAATAGCTAACTAACTAATTATTGTACAGTGAGTTCCTGATTATGATACAGTGGAAATTTAAAGAATCGGTTTTGATTAATAGAAACAATAGCTTTTAAGCATAGTATTTATTCATTGGAGGAAATTCACCTCTACCTATGGAGCAGCCACAGAATATACACAGCATGTGAGCTGCCTTCAAAGTAGTTGTTAAATACTGAAAGGGAACTGTGGCTGATACTGTTTGCCCGTGGACTACTCTGAAATTCACTGCTAAGGTGAAATTTTTGATGGGTCTGTGCATGTGATTGTAAACTGCCAGCCCCTATGCTTTGGCCAGGCAGGCTCTGCACCAAGCCAGATTGTTTTGGGGGTGACCAAACTAGTGGTGGAAAAGGGATGGCTGTTCTTTGAGCACGTGAAGTATCCAAAAGAGATAAAGGTCAGAGAAGTAATTAAGATTTTTTCTTGCTTAGCAATACATATATTTAAAAAAACCAGACCCATCAATATAGCCAAATCATCAGCCAGAGCCAAAGGCCATAAGGTTAGAGTATAAACTGTGTCAATATTAACTGTTATTAATGGAAATGCAGATTGCTGGAGCAAAGAAGCAGAAGATGCACAGGCAAGAAGTGGGACCAAAGAGAGAGCCAGCAATGGGGTGGGGGCTGAGGGGTGTGCTGGCCAAAATGGGGCTGTGGAACAGGACTTGGTGTAATTGCCTTGTAAATACAAAAATTGCACTGAGGAAATACCAGCTTTATCACTAGCTTTTTCTCCTTACTGAAACAGTCCACTGTTTGGATCCCTGTCGAGGCTAAAATAGCCCAGCAGCAATAACAATGACTGAAAGAGTAACCCCAGGCCCTGAGCTGCAAGGTAATCTGGCAATAATCCAGCTGTTTATTCCTGGTGAAGAATATATAAGATTGCTTTCTGAAATACCAAGGCTGCCGCCTTCTGAGAAAGCGTGTTGGGTTTTCACGTATCATTACAGACACTGAGGGCTTGTTTGCATTTGCTGAAAGTGTATTTTATTAGTCTGGTTGCTTTTCTTAATGGAAACAAATATTTTGAAGTGGTTAATTTATGAGAATAAATATTGTTCTTTCCCCGAGGTAAATAATACAGACATGGTAAAGGCCAGCTCTGTTATATTAATAATTGATGTTTGGCTTCCTCATAGCTCAGCTGTAACCTATTCATTCTGCTTTGCAAAAGTGCAATTAGAGCTGAATTATAGTAATCAATAGAGCAGCAGCATTTAGAACCAGGCAACATAAACAGAAGGAAATTATGCACATAGGAAGTTTTTTGAGGTGTATTGCAAAAGCTACCTTAATTGGATGGAATTTTAAATTATGACAAAAAGGATTAAATTACAATCAATATAGACATTTTCAGAGGTTCTTTTTTTAACCAAAACCAAGTCCTAACAATTTGACCAAAATTGTTTCCCTTCCTTTTCCTTCTGTTATGTCTTTCAGTCAGCCCTACACTAATGATGTGACTTGGAGCATACTTGCACTTGTTCAAACATCTACCCTATTTGTTGGCAGGGGAAAGGCATAGAGGGGGATGTGATGGGAAATGGGCCTTTCATTTGGAAGACTGAGTGGCTGGGAGGCTGTGAGTAGTGTTAATAGACAACTGTTACAGAGAGAAATGTTGTAAATGCCCAGATTTTGGTGTAGAAAGAAGCAACAGAGATGGAAAAGCCTTGGAAGTATTATGTTTCAGACAACAAAAATAAAGGAATTACAGTACTGAGATGAGATGGGCTACTACAAGCCTATGGCACTGTCCTGTAAAGCTTGTTTGCACATTGAAGCTTCCACTGAAATACTACTTCAGGTATCTCTGTTACTTAGATTGTGTGGGGTTTTGTGCCCTTGGGACTTAGGCATCTTAAACAAAGACTTGATAATGTTCTCCATCCTTTGCTTCTTCCTGTTTCCTTTCATATCAATGTGTTAGTTTGGAATAGCCTTTTTCAGTGTTCAGGAAACCCTTTATGGATCTCATGAATTCTGTGGGGCTGGCAAGAACAGCCTTCATTAGATTTATTTCTCCATTTCACTCCTGTTTGCTGGAATCAGGCACAAAGCCTGTGGTATAGTGTTATCCTCCCCTAATGTTTCATTTACTCAAGTTTAGGGACTCTCTGGAACCGAGCTGTAGCCTGACTCTGGTGCTGGAACTTGCCAAAATCTAGCTTCTGTCCCCATCGCTGGAGAGAAGCTGCTTTGGCAGCACAGGACACCAGACACACCTCTTTGTGCAGAGGAAGCTACAGGAGGACAAGCTGCTAGTAGAGGTTGAGTTGTAGGGTATGGTGAGATGGATCCAGAGCTGGTGGGAGTCTCTGGGAGACTGTCAATGTAAAAGCACAAGAGTAAGTGATCATTAATATTAATAATCACCATCATATTCTCCTTCTCTAGAGCACTGTGATGTCTGAGGTGAAACTAAGTGCTTTTGGTCATCTAGGAAGTGTGTAATGGCTCAATAATGTATTCCCTGTTGTGACTTTTGGACTTTATGCAACGGCAATAAAAGTATTAAATGTGTTTAATTAAAGGAAGAAGCTGATTTTATTGAACAAATGTACCAAATAGATAACAAAAAGTAGGACCATTAACATGTTGAGAACTTGTTGGTTCTCAAACACAATTTTTATTTTACTATAGAAATTTAAGAACAAAACATCTGTTAATTAATGCAATTAATTTTTTATTAATGCAGTTAGTTTTTATTTTCCTGGAGGCAATGGAGTATTAAATGGGAGCTACCAACTAGATAGGAGAAAGGTGCTATTTAAACTCGTACAGAAGGAGATGCTTTCTTGGCTAGAGATTTGCACACTTGAACAAGGAAATTGAATCATCAAAGCCTGTTTAAAACAATATATTTTCCAGAGAAGCATTAGCTTGTCACTATGTAGTGCATGCATCACTCTGTGTGTGTGTTATACTTTAATAATGCCTCCATCTTCCTCATATGTTGTACTGTCTTCTAATGTAACTCTCTCTAATAAGCCTGTCCTGACAGTTGTGATGTGATACTGATTGCCTTCAGTGAGTAGCATATCCTGTAATTATTTTCATCTCCTGTCAAGGTATAATATACCTCAGGTTCTCTGTACATGGAAATGAGCCTTCATATAGTATTACAATGTGCATTGTTTTTTCATTTTTTAAAATCAGCATAATGAAATGATCCCCTTCCACATCATGGAGTAGTGTAATGCTTATTGATTTATTGCTGTACCTATTTATGTTGGCTTATCTGAAAGGTGCTTCCAATGCATCAGCAAACTCCTGAAGTGCTTCTGGTAATAGGAAAAAGTGCCTGGGTAGCTGTAAATGCAGGAAAGAAGGTTTACAGTTTTATAAAGCTTACAGCAGAAAATTCCACTTACGTGAAGATCATAGTATGCTCAGCCAGGCTAACAGCTAACCTTCTCCACAGGATGGCTGCTTGCAGGAGAATTGAATTTCTCGTTGGCCCTGGCCTGCTGCCTTTGGCAGCGCTTCCCAAATGTAGGCAGCAATGCCCTCATTTTCTCACTTTGTTTACCCTGCATTGAAACAATTTATGTTAATGTGAAGAGGCAGAAGCTGCTAGATATTAATCCTACCCTGAAAAATGAGAATTTGACTCTACAGTTGGGCATCAGTTTAAAGACTTTTCCGGAAGCTACATCAATTTAGGGTTAGGAAACCATTAAAATGTTGTAGCCCACCTATGCATCTTCATGTATGTGTTGTCTGGGAGGAGGGGAAGCAAGCAAATCAACAAACAAGTCATTCCCACAATAAATCTCTTCTGATTGAACTTGAGCACAGCACAGTATGCTACAGAAGAATGAATAAATTGATGATAATAACAGAAGCTGATTACATTGTGATGGGCGATAGCAGCAAATAGGGCTTAGCTTGCACTGTGAAATAGAAACTCATTGGCCAAACAAATAAGTCTAGATTCCCAGAGAGAGCATTTTCAGCAATCTATGGGCAATGACCCTCAAAATTGTGTATTCAAAAAAAATAATTATTTTCAGAAGTGCAGCCTTGGCCCTTGGTGTGGCTGAGAATAAGGTATTTGAGTTGCTCAATTGCACATGCAACCTATCATCAAATTTTCATCCCATTGAGAAATGCTGGTGTTCACAATTGGATGCTGATCAGCATCTGATCGTGTATTAACATGTATACTTTCTACTCTTTCTTTGACCATCTACTTTTCCTTCTTCCTCTTCATTCAGATGAATAATGACCTTTTATAGTCAAGATAAGAGATTTTTAAATCACTGAAAATGGTCCTAGGGCTTAACCCTTTGAGGACTTAATCTGAATAAGCTGTACTTCCATAGGTGTGCTCCATTTAGAATGCACTGTTTGTTTTAGTATGTAGAGGGTGGAGAACATAATCCCCAATCTTGAACATGCACACACACTTTTCTACCAATGGAAGAAAGAAATATTTTGACAAATACCTTGGGGTTTTTTGTAGAAGCATGTATATGTGTAAAAAGCCAAGGTGGTATCACTTGTGACCTCCCCATATGCATTATTTCAGCCTGAGTCAGTGAAGCACTTGGGCAGGTACTTTCAGTAATGTTTTAAGTATACGGAGTTGTTAATTTACCAACTGTTTGAATTTGGTGATCTCTAGTAATCTTGAATTTAAAGAAGCTTAAGTCTGTGCTTAAAATTAAGCACGTTTTGATTTTTTCTTTCTCATAGGGGATTACTGTCTATCATAATGTTGACTATATTTGTCTTGAAAGAGCTTAAAAACTTATGTTTTGTGTTTCCTGTTAAGAAGTGTAAAATGTCTCTGCTCTATGCTTTTCTTATCTTTTAATGAAGTTGACTGAACTTTCATGACTGCAACTTACGCTGAGTGCTTTCTTCTATTAATGTAGTGCAGTTAGTCATGAAACTCATTGCTCTTTTTAATAGACCCCAAACCACCAGAACAGAGCAGATTGGCAGGTAGATCATGCTTAAGTATGCTCATCATCCATCAAGCAGGTGTTCCTTGGGTGTGTTACTGAGGTAAACATCCTTAGATCACAGTGAAAAGCAAAGTAAAATATGGATAGTTTTAGTAGTACTTTAGCTGCGAAGAGACTGGCAGTTACATAAATCTCAGGAGGATGGTGAGGTTCTGATTTCCTTCCTCAATGTGCTGCTGACTGGGTGCATTGTACCCTTGTGTCCCCATGGGGCAAAAGAGGCTGCAGGAAGATCAGAAGGTTGAGTCTGGATACACAAGGAAGGGAAGCTCTCCTAGACCCTCTATCTACTAAGAGTCAATCCAGCAACTGATCAGCATCCGTTGTTTACCAGACAGAAAAATAATTCCATAAATATAAGCAAGTATCACCCTTTTTCTTTATAGAGGTTTCCCTAGAAACGTTACAGCTACAAAGCTGTGAAATAACTAATTTTCTAGTTAAAAAATATGCTATCAGTATCCATATGACAGTTCAACTTGGGTATTCCTTCCACAGTTAGTAGTACATGCTGAAAACCTACTTTAAATTAAAAGATTGTTATTCATTGGTAACCGAAGAAATTAAATAAGTTATTCAAGCTGAGTATAATTGTCTTGAAAAGATATATAAAGAAACCTGAAATAACTCCCAAGAATGTTTTATATCCCTAGCAGAAGAAAACATCAAAGAGAACTAATTCCAACATTATGCTTGCATAAATCAGTGTGAAATACTAGTATTGCAATGGATTTTTATATCCTTTAAAAGTAATATAAAATATCACCATGAAATAAAGTAAAATATGCATTCAACTATATTGTTAAAGCGGTAATAATAATTATTGATGGCTGTCAAAGATATCTTTTAGCTCTAAAATCTCAAGTCAAATCTTTCTCCTTGTTAGGAGTGTTAGTGAATTATTGCAGCTGGACTGTCAGCTTATTTGTACAAGTAAAGCTCTTCGAAATCTCCCTCTTTTTCAAGATGCTGCATTAACTGCTGTTTAGCAGAACATACTTACCTTTCTAACCACGGATTTAGTAGGTGGTGGTTTTGTGTACCCAGTGATAAAGGTTGGAAAGAGTACTTGCAGGAACAGTCATGAAATAACCATGTGGAATGTCTCAGGACTTTTAAAACTGGGAGCAGGGCTTGTGTAATGTTTTGATTTGACTGCACGCACTTAAACACTTTCTGAAAATCAGATTCAAAAATCAGCTGAGCTAGCTTTCAACTAACTGTACTTTACGTGGTGCAGTTTTGGAACATACCTTTACATTTACTGAAGTGGGAAAAAGAAGGTACATCTGAGGTACATTAAGTCTGGCTTCAGGTCTGAGTTTTGCTGTCCTGCACTTGTGCAGCTGCATTTTTTTACCTTAGTTTCCATTTGTAAAAGTTGATGATTGCCCTTCAGTTTTTCCCCATCAATTTATTCAGAATTCACTTCTTCCAAGAAAACCCCTTTTTTCATTTATTTGTATTTTAGGAAAATGCAGGATAAAAAAAAATTATTAAAGAGAAAATTATGTCTGATATGCACATGGAGTTATGAATTTATTTAATAAATCTTATTGTGTGTACTAGTAAATATATAAATTTAAATCTCTTGAGACAGAGAAATATGTGGAGTTTTGAAATGTAAAACTGCATGATAAAATTCTAAGCAAGCAGTACATATTTATCACAAAGCAATTAAATATCTTGGTTTGTTTATTCCAAAATTAACTCAGCACATTAATTTAACATGAAAAGAGTGATTTAATGAAATCTTCAGAGAATTAGTATCTGCCCTTTGAATAAGTTATCTAAAATGCCATTTTATTATGCAAAGCTATGAAAAATAAATTGCATTCAAACAGTGATTCAGAAAGTAGCTTATCGTAACCTGGTGTTCAGAAAGAAATGACATAAAAGATCTGGGGATCACTGCTTTGCTTTCAAGATGGGAAAAATTAAGCAGAAATAGTCTTTCATTTGAAAATAGCTAATTTGACATAGAGATAATTATCTTGCTACTTTGAAATGTGATTAACTCTAATTATAGCCAGAAAGAAACCTGCAGGGAACAATGAAAACAAAATCTAAATGTAGAAGCATGAGTGCAGACCGTCACGTGTGTGATTCGTGTGACATAGCAGGTCTGATTATTTTTTTTCGAGAGGGTAGCAGTCCTTTTGCAAAAATATGCATCCGTGTCCTCAAACCAGAAATTCCTATTTGCACACATATTCCTGCCTCAGTGTAAGAGAGTAACGTGAGCGGTGCTTGTGTTAAATGACTGCTCTATGTTGGCCTGTGTATAAACAGACACTCACACATACATACAAACTGCAGTTGGTACCCAACTTAATGTAAATCCTGAATATTCTTGGTTTGTCTGTGGTCAGTCCCACTGTACTTCTAGCAAGATCAGTGCATCGACTCCAGTAAAGGGATGCAGAAAGGCTACCCAAGTAAGCTGTTCAGAGGACGCTTTTCCTTTTGCCAAATAAAGAAAAAAAACTGTTCTCCAAATTTCATCTGGTAATTCATTTGAAATATGAGGACTGGTAGTATTAAATAACTAATTTTATTCTACATGGATGGAACTAATTTTTGGCATTTAACTTCCTTTTAACTAAACTTAATAAACTGCTCCCTTTACTACTGTTTTCTGAGAGTGACAGCCACAAGCAATTCCTGTCTTGTGCTGTGTTTCAGTTTTGTTTTATTTATTAAGCATTTCCCAGTATTTGTCATAAACCACAGATTTAAACCAGGGATCATTTTCCTCAGGTGTGGTGACAGATGGATACAAAAGTACACACAAAGAAGAGAAACCACTGTGGATTACTTAGTACTTTTCATACTGAAGGCAGTTCCTCAGAACCAATGAGGGAGAGGAAGTCTAGACGTCAGGTTGTCTTCATCTACTTGTGCGTAGCTCACAGAGGTGTGTGTGTGGCTTCCATTTAAGCAAATGCTTTCGTATTCCTATTCTATGGAAAACAGTAAATAGGATTATGGGTTTGTAGTTAACATGTTGTGCAAAGCTCTCTACCTTTTTCCAGAGAATCTGACCATTCTAACTGTTCATTATAGAATATTGGACAATAAATGGACTGCTAGTCATTTGTGTTGTTGTTAGTTTAGCATTCCTGTCAGACTAGATTTTGAACAGCCAGTGGTGTGCTTTCTGTTACATTTTGCTCTATTACCTCAAAATTGCAAGTTGAGATTGGTTTTGTTGTATAATTGCATTCTTTAAGTTATTTTACAAGTTTGGTTTGTGGGTTTGGTTTTTTATGGAGTTGGATAAGGCTTTTTTGTGGTTTGGTTCGTATATGTCCATAATTTACTGACAGATGTGTCTGTACATAATAATATACACCTACATGCTTTGCCCTGCTTGGCTTAGCTCAGTGCAGTGTTTTGGAGCTAATGGGGAGCAGGAAGCCTAAATCATTGCACTGGGAAGCAAATTACAACTCTCAAGTTTGAATTCAAGGCTCACAGCTTTGTGATGATGGATGCCTTAAGCCAGTTTCTTGTGTGAATGTAGCTTTCTGGTATGAGATTTCCAGACATCTTACACTCACACCTTGATATCTGGCAATTTAGAAAAGTTGGACTCCCCGCCAGCTGGTCCTCCATATCTTTAGGAATTTGTAAACAGCAGTATGTTCATGTGTAATTTGCTACATTGATGATTGAATCAGAAATCTAGCAATAAGCCAAAGCTGCTGAAATATGGTCTCGCCAGCTCTCCCCTTCCTGCTCTTTCACACACTGCTGCATGTGCTTGGAGCTCCATGATACAGCCTTAGGGAGGCACCAGAGAAAAGGAACCTGGAAAGGAACTCACCGTGATAGGAGTGAAGGGAAATGTGACAGCTCGAGTAGAGAAAGAAAATTGTGTAAGCCCTCTGAGATAAGATCAGGAGTTTTCTTCATCAGGCAGAAAAAAACCAGCAGAGGAATATATAGGAAGGGTGATGGGATGGGCCCAGGAAGAAGAGTTCTACAGTGGCGTATGACTAGACCAAATGAGGGAAAGCATAAAGCAGTCAGGGAGCAGATTAGTCTCATTGCCAGAGTCAACTTGGTTACACAAAGGTAGATGAAAAATTGGCTGCTAAATTCCTTAGCTGCCATCTGGAAGATGGGTAATAAATCTAAATACCTGGTCATTCTTATGCGTTGTTGAAAAAGCCATCAATAATTCAATAGAAGTTTTTAAATTAATAGGGAAGAAAATCATAGGTTGCGAGTAGTGTTTCTTCTCTAGTGACACCATTTCTGTTATTTATCCGGGCGAGCTGGGTATACACGAACAACAGAATTTCCTACATCATCTGTGCAGGGTTAGACTTCTTGACAATGTTAGGTATGAAGAGCACACACACAAAATGCCTTTTTCTTCTATTCAATTGATATTGGTGTTACTGGGTACAAAGCAAATGTAACTTAAAACTGCAGTTTACTTTTTTGTACATAGTAAAACCATGGCAAATGCAGATGGATTAGTTAGTTAGAGACTGTTACCTGACTTTGTATTCCTCTTTGATTTTATATATGAGACATCTCTCTCAGAACTGCTCTAGTTTGTATGACTCTGCTTGCCATTTCTCCGTTTCTGGGTTGTCATTAAAGGAAGCATCTCATTTGCCTTTTTTTTTTTTTTTGTAATATGTACAACATCCTTTCTCATTTAATTTCAGTTGTAATCAAAAAAGGAAGAAAATCTGGTACTGTAGAAAAGAAGTTGACGTTGCAATAGCTGACAATGAAATACATGCTCTAAAAAGTGTAAAGCAAAACATTTGTATTTAAATACCAAGGAAGATCTGAATATTTTTGATAGAAGAGAGGCTGTCCAGGTGACCCTGGCAGCTCCTCTAATATTGAAGCATTAAAAAGAAGTTAAAACAGGTTAAAAGTCAGCCTGCCCTTGGGCTGCAAGTTCTCTGGGCTCTACAAAGCACTCTTGAGTATGCATAATAAATTTAAATTGCCACGTGCACATAACAGCAATAGCCTTTCATTTTTTTATTATGTTCTACTCTGTGTCACTTGCACCTTCTGACATATCCCACAGTGACAACTTCTCGAAGTTTCCTGTGAGAACCCTACTGAAGTTTGGTGAAGGCCATGCCTTGCCTGTCACCATGACACTGGGGAGCTGCACACTGAAAATTCTTCAGGGTAGGGAAATGTCTTTTAATTATTGCTTGAAGTTTCTTAGACAAGCTGATACAAAACAGGAAAGCCAGTGAACATAAGTATTATATTTAATACAGCATGGAAAAATTTATTGCTCCAATTATCCCGTTTTTAGGGCAGTGGGGCTCTTTGCCTGCCTCCTTCATTAGCTTCCATTTCATATCACCTTGCTTCATTCTGTCACACTTGCTTCCAAGCACAGCTGAACAGTTTCTTTGCAAGCCCCTGAGCCCTGAGCCTCCTGCACGGGGCTGGTGCGGAGCAGAAAGAGCCGTGTGCCTCCCTGGCTGGCTCCCCTCCAGCACAAAGTCCACCCACCACGCTCAGAGGACAGCTGAGGCTGCCACATCAACTACCTTGAAAAATTATCAGCGTAGCTGCTGTTGGTTCCATAATATTGCTGTTTTCTTCATAATTTTTTTTCCAAATTTCCTTTATGAAAAAAAATCCAGTGGAGGATTTGTAGACAAGAAGATGATGACCCCAGAGCCTGAGTACTGAGAGAGCAATGCGCCGTGCTGCGGCTGTGTGTAGAAACTGTGATGCACCTACAAAAAAGCACCGAGCCCCTCATCTACGTCCTTGTAATTCATATTCTGCCTGTGAACTAGGGAGGAGGATGCTGTGTTTCTAACCTACTTTGTTATTCTCCTCAGTAGGTCTAATATTTGCAGAAATGCTCAATTAGAGATAAATCTTTTCTAATTCCTTGAGATTTCATTGTAGTAGTGTTAATCACGATGAATTCTTTCAGTATTTAAGAAAATCAATTGTCAATTAGCTTTTATGGGGAATTACACATTGTGGTTAATCATCAGTTGGGCATTATGGCTTTATTTGACAAGTATTTTATTAAAACATACAGTAATTTGCTTTTATGATAATCTATCAAAAAGCCAACACAAGTTTCAAAAAATAATGTAAGCTTTGCAATTATAATTAGAGCATTTTTATTAGGAATTGTTTTATAATGCAGTGTTACTGTTCGGAATTATTTTGTGTGAAGAAAATGTAATTAATAGTTTATTTACAGGAACTAGATAGCTTACCTATTTTTTTCATAAATGCTTGAAGAATAATAATTGTATTAACAAGATTTAAATAAGGAGATAATAATTCTAAGGTAAATAAGCTTGATTAAATAATGAATGGTTTGAAAAAATACTTTAATTTCAAAACACTGGACCAGTTCATACAAATTCACATTACCAACTGAAGTCTTGTTCCCACTTATTTTGGAGGTTGGTGCTATACTATAGGATTGGTCCAAAGTTTATACATTCATTTTCATAAGTGACTTCTATAATACCTTGACCTAACTTAGCAAATTCTGCAATGAAATTGTGCATCAGTAGGTAGCATTAGCAATAAATATTAAACAAATGAGTGCATTATTTTCTAGATACTTTGATTAAAGGCTACATACTGGCTACAGTTGTGCCAGCCTCTCTTTAAAAAGGACTATTTTTAAGACATTAAACTACACCATCATGTGTACAAGTTGATCTCATTACTGCAGTTAAATTTTGGAAGAATTCAGAGAAGTTTGTGATGTTTCAGATGCTACTACCTGTGGTACTTGGTGTAGCGGGGATCAGAACACTAGCCAAAGAGCACAGTAAAAATGAATTTATGCAAACCTGGTTTTATAGAGTTAATTTTCTTCCTAGTAGCTGGTACAGTGCCGTGTTTTGGATTTAGTGTGACAATAATGTTGATAAGACACTGATGTTGCTACGTAGTGCTTTTCCAAAACTAAGGATTTTTTAGCTTCCCGTGCTCTGCCAGCATGCAGGTTCACAAGAAGCTTGGGGGGCCTGGCCAGGACAACTGAACTACCCAAAGGGACATCATGTTTAGTCAGGAGGGGCAGATCACTGCTCGGGCATTGGTCAGCAGGTGGTAAGCAATTGCATTGTGTATCACTTGTCTTTTCTTGGGGTTTATTTCTCTTCCTTTTTGTTATATTCCTTTATTATTATTATTATTAATTATTTTATTTCATTTGAGCTGTTAAACGGTTTTTAACTGTTGAAATTTACCTTTTTTTTTTTCTAATTCTCCTCCCCATCCCACTGGAAGCAGGGAGGAGTGAGCGAGCAGCTGTGTCGTGTTTAGTTCCTGGCTGGGGTTAAACCATGACAAAACCCAAATAGTATCCTATGCTGATACTCTTCCGAGCTGTTGAGTGTATCAAAGATCATCCTTATCTTTCCCAGAGATATTTATTGACCATAGCTTTCATTACAGAGCAGCCAAGTACCAATAATCTAAAATATATGTAAGTTTTAAAAGTCTATATTCAAGGATTAAACCCTTTTGCTTATGAGGAATGTTCTTACTGGCCTTTTCCTGTCTCATTTGGAAGATGAAATGTGAGCTATATATTTGCTTTGGAATTGACTTGGCTCTAAGGGAGCCATTACAGTTGCTGTTCAAACCTCTGGATTCAGCGTATCCTAGAATTATTGTGTTCTTCTATTCAGTGGAGTATTTTAGTGTAGGAGGTGCAAGTGAAATCAGTCAGTATAAACCTTGGCTCTATAAATGTTTTTATGCTGAAATCTTCTCTACAGTAATAATAGTAATAATAACAATAACATTACTGGTAGCTGTCACCCACCATATATAAGGTACTTTATTCACAGAGCCCTAAATAAATCTATGGAAGTCTGTTGCTTCATCGCAGGTATCATAAAATGAAGGCAGATTATTGCCACTGAGAAAGATAATTACCAGTGGCACTGATCTCCTGGATTCCCTCGGAGCATAAGAAATACTGTACAGGGTCACGGCTGGCTTACCTCTATCTACAGCCTCAACCAGTAGCAAATACTTTTGGAAAGGGCTCAAGAAACATGCAGGACTACAGTGGTCCTTCCTCTGAATTTACAGTCCCAGTTCCAGCAATCATCTCCTGTAGGCTTCTCTTGAACCAGAGACTGAGCCTGGAGTATTGTGTTCAAAAGCCACAGATAGACTTTTGTCTCTGAGCTTTCTGTTCCGCTTGTTAAACTACCTGTGTTTTTATACTTGCCTCACATTTTGAAGCAACGGTGTCCATATGTAATCTGTATTTCCTTTCTTTTGCTTTATGTTCATCGTTTGATGATTTCCCTGCATGTTTTTTTTTTATTTATTCTCTGCTCTTTTATGCGGTGTTAATTTGGAAGATGATCTAAATGGTGTGCAGTGGAAAGATTTAACTAGTAGCTGAACAGTGTCTGTGTTATGGCAGATGTGCTTCATCCTGAAACCAGATAATTCTCCTCTGCTTCTTTAAATATATCTTTAAAAGAGCAGTGTTAGTAAGGTTCCTGTGCAATCAGAGAGCTGTAAAATGCTTTCTGAGCATCTTCCTGTCCACGCTCCTTCTCTGTGTGGGGAGAGTTACCTAATTACAATTTACAAGCTGAGAAAGGGGATGGTGTTAAGTACTATGCTGGCTGAAGATGTAGCCTACTTCTAACATACGTCCTTAAGATTTTCATCAATTACTGGTTTTGCTGTATTGTTCTCTGATTTGTACTGCATGAAGCATGAGTTTAAAGAAATTTAAATTCAGGTCAATTACTGATCAAATGTGTTGGCCCACTGGGAGGTTGGTGTGAGCCTATGAAGGATCTCCAGAGCGTATGAACCATTATAACCTGTATATTGAGCTGGCTAGTGATGGGCTACATCACCTTCATCAGTTTTTCAGGTTACCCATGCTGTTCTGCAAGTAATTGTATTCTGAGTACCGTCATTCCTTATCAGATGATGTCATTCTGCTGGGGTTAAAAGGGTCATGGGGGAAAGGACAAGAGATTCTCTACCTAGAGTTGTGTGGAAGTAGAAGATATGTCATACCTAAATTACCTCTCACAGCTGAAAGAAAATACAACTTTATACCAACACACCTGAGAAAGATGATGTACAAGTATAACCATCTGGTAGAATGAGTTGGATAATATCAAAGATTAGTACACAAATGAAACAAATTATGCTGCATATAGAGGCTTTCTGTGGTTACACTGAAGGACATTACCGGGGAGTCAGAGACTGGAGACAAATGAGTGACAAGCTAATCTTGGCCTAAATAAAATGTGAACCAAGAATAATAAAAACACTGACACTTGTGTTCTCACTGATTGAGTTGGAAGAGTTTTATCAAAAACTACAACTAGTTGCCAAGAACACCCTTAAGCCGTGACTTTCTTGTGTAGTTCAGACTTCAAAGCAGTGTGTCATTCAGTAATACGCACTGCAGCGCAACTGGGATGCAGCTTAGAAGATAATGGTAATAGCTGTCTTTAAGATCCTCAGATGAAAGTGTTTTTATAAACATTAGTTAAATGAGTTGCTAAAGATAATTCTAGTCAAGGACTTCAGTATTATTTAATTGTTGTCATTTATTTCAAAATAGAAATAGCGACAGATAAGTGCAAATGCTTCCAAAAGCTGCACAGGAAACTAAGAATGGCTTTGCAACTAAGAGACCAAACATGTGCAATATTTGGATATTTTTTTTCTCTCATGAAGAAAAAGCTGATAGTGATAAAACTAATTACGGAAGAAAATGGAGAAAACTGTTTTGTATTGTCCAAACAAATACAAATCTGCTAAAAAACATTCCCTTAAAGCTCACTTGGGTGAAGACAGCAAAAAAGCAGCATGCAAGAAGCGGCAAAAAATGTTAATAGATTCTATCTCACCTGGGAGAAATACACTGATGATAGACTACTGATGAATGAAAGACAGCTAAAAACCACAGAATGAGGCAATTTTTGCTGCCTCTGAGCTTTGTGGAAGGTAAATGGAAGGGAAAATTACTTAAATATCACGAACATGATGGGAAGAATTGCAGTCACAGATTGAAGAGATTTTTCTTCGTTGGTTGCTAAATCTTCTCCACGGAAGGTGCAGAGGCCGTGACTCTGGCCTTGCTGTATGCAGTGGGGCTTTGGCGATCAGGAAATTGTAATTCATTACTGGTCATGGTGCATTCATTCTGCCACTTAAGACTGAAGCCCCACAGCACTGTTCAGTTTATTTCATGAAATGAGACAGTCAGGCTACCATTGTACCTGTAGGATGATACACCTACATTCTGCAATTGCAGCAACCTATTTAATGCTGACTCTATATCTCTTCGAAGATATTTATGCTTCCTTTGTAGAAAAATAATGGATTAATTAAGAAAATTATTTCCAGACTGATGGGCTCTGGACATAAAGCATGCCTAATTATAACCACAAGCTAGATCATGACTCCATAATTTTATCACTAATCTTCTAGAATTTTTTTAACCTACCCAGTTGATCAATCCTTGTGTTTTTCACTGGGGTTATGAGTGCAGCTGAAGGGAAGGGCTCGGTTTGTAAGTGTGCTCACAGTGCAGAGCCCATGGAGCATCACTTCTGTCTGCAAGAGAAGCTGAAGGATGTGATACCTACTGCATGTAGAGCAGGTGACCTGCTGGTGTAAGTGGAAGTATGTTTGCTGGGGAAATGAACTGAAAAGATATAGAGGAGAAAAAAATTGGAAGATAAATACCACTGTCAATGGCAGCCTTTAGTGACCTCAGCAGAGCAGCTTGGATATGACAAGAAATTCAGGCTGAAGAAAGTTGATGATTTATAGACTATATGTAAGAAGGCTGATGTCTATTGATATGAATTATAAGTAAGGACAGATTATCTGTCGAAAGAGGAAACTGTCTTCAAAACCAAATGTTTCTGAAAAATGATTGACACCAGGTGAGATGTCACATTCAATTAAATGAAATGATCACAAACTCTTCCAGTAGGTTAAGAAAAGTGAGCAGGACAAACCGAGTGGCACTGTGACTATGGACTAAAAGGTTACTAGATGGATGTCCAACCTTCCAAAAGCTGATAGAGAAAATACCCTAGTATTTTAAGGATTAAATTATTACATTCTAAGAGTCTCACATATATGCATTTGCATGTACAAACATAATTATATATAGATTTGGGTTTTTTCTTTTCTCATACTATAGTTCAAGAGTTTGTCTATTGGATACACATCAGATATGTCAAGAGCTAATAGCAATTTTTTTATTAGAAGCAACAGAAATGTCTTGAAACAGTTATTATTGCTTGCAAATTATATGATGGCTCGCAGAGGAAAATCTGGAGTTCTTTTACCATGTTACACGGTGAAAGTAAACTAATTCTGTCCAGCACAAGTATTTGATTCCCGAAAATTATGCATAGGTATCTGCATATTGGTGATTTTTACTACAGAACTTTTTACTAAAGGTAACTTAAATATAGGCATGTGCTAAATCCTGAAACAAGACTAGCTATCATTTGCACTGTTCATCTTTGGATCTCAGCTCTGCCTCTGGGTGTGTAACTTGTGTCTGGCATGCGAGAGGACGAAGTCATAGTGCAGTTGCCAGTTCTGTAACTGGCTGACAAAAGCCATCAGTACTACGTAATGTTGTTAAACATGCAAATTATCTTCCCCTACTCTGCCTGTGTCATGTTTCTAGCTCCTGTAAAAGTAATGGATGCATCTCTAACATGTTTTAATTCCAGAATCACTTATTTTAAATTTCCTAATGCTGAAAACTATAAATGTGTGTGTAGTAAACACACACATGGTACGTTACATTTTGAGTAGGAATGGCTAGAACAAGGCTATGTCATAATTAATGTCTTGAGGTTATTAAAATATTATAGTGCTAAACGGTTCATGAAGAAAATGTATCAGTGACATAAACTGGTTGCTAATTGTGTTAGGACAATAACTGTTTTCTTAAAGCAAGTAATGACCTGTTGTTTCTCTCTTGCTTTTCATTAGGTGCTAGTCATAGCTGATGCAGGATGAGTCAAACAAAAAGACTCAGTATCCTCCCTCTAACAGTGGCTATAAGCAGATAGTAAAGAAAGAATGCGAGCATAAAGCATGCAGTGATAGTTCCCTCCAATTTTTCCCCATTTGGCAACTTTCTGACCAGAGGAATGTTTTGTAATCAGTCTTTTTTTCCTTTCCGTTAATTTGTCCAGTCCCTCAGCAAGAGAATTCCTTAGCTTACCCTATTCCTGCATCAAGAATCCCATTCATTTCAACGCTGTATTTTATCCCCACAGATTTTAATCTTTCAAAGTAAAATATGAGAATTAAATATGTTATAAACCATCTGTTTTTTTGTTTTCATAGATTCACAAAAGTCTACAGCTGGAAGCCACCTCAGAAAGTCCCCAAAGCACCATCAGTTATGCGTGAGCTGCTACTGACAAGTGTTCTTCACAGTTTCCAGTGCAGACATTCTACATCTCTTTTCAGGTATCTTGAATTATTTTTAACTATTAAATATTCTACAGTTGGAGAGACTCATTTCGCTCCCTGTAAAGCCTCAATTAAATCTGTATGCTTTTAATTCAAACCTGTTATTTCTTGGCTTACACACAAAGGTTACAAAGAACAGCTCACATTAAATATTTTTGCTTTGAAATAGTTTTAAATATGTTGTTACATTTTCTCCATCTTTTCCAGTTCTTCCACTTACTTCAGTTATATGTAAATTTAAGCAGCATTGCTGCGGTCCTCTGGATATTCATCTAGCTGGGCCACAATTTTCTTTAAATAAAGCACTTTGAGCTATACATCATCTTCAGGTAATCCTTTACCAGCGATAAAGTAGGATGGGTCTTCACATCTTCCATACAAGCCTCCATCCCAACAGGGCAGCCTTTTTTCACCACATTATGGTCCTGTGGACTCATTTTCAGCTTCTCATCTACTACAGAATCATAGAATGGCCTAGGCTATAACCCCAGATCCTTTTCTGCAAATCTGCTGCCTGGCTATTCCTTCCTATCACAACATGTCCTAGCTTTGTAGAGCTTTATTTCTCAAGATTTTTAATTATAACCTTTTCCTCATAAATGGTTGGAGCTCTACCCAGTTTACCACCATATGCAAGGTGTAAAAGCTCCTTCTCTCTTCTGACACTGAGTTTGTTAACAAATATATAGAACAGTGCTGGACCCAGACAGACTCTTGCAGAACTCCTCACAGCACGTCTCTGGTCTAACAGGGCACTTGCCCTCTGTGATATTTCTACTCATATCAGGTGTCTCAGGAGACTTGAGAATGTCTTGTGAGATGGTGTGAAAATCTTATTTAGAAGTTAGGTAGCTAATGCTAATACCCGTTTCCAAGGCCCGTTGTCGTATTGTAGCAATGAATGTGACTGCATTGACATTTGTTCTTGATAAACCAATGGAGGATATTACTTACCACCTTATAGTACTCCAGCTGCTTACAAAAAGAATTATAATTTTATTTTGTATTTTAATATGCATAAAATCTAAATGAAAGCTTTAATAAATTGAAGCATCATTAATTTTGAAAATTCGGTATTAATAGAACTGTGCACCTAAGGGACTGTGCTATGTGTTATGTGTCATGGCTGTTGTCCTCTTATGATGCCTACACAAATTTTCTTAAATAGTGAGCCTTGGAGTCTTCAGTGCCTCCTTTTCCCTCTCCCACTGCAAACTGTTACCAACAAATAACTGTAATACATCCAGCACTTTTGGGAAGGAGAAATTTGCACCTGGCTGGGCCACTTCTACCACCCTGGGGGCAGATAACATGCACCTCAAGAAAAGTGTATTGGCAGTGGCTAGGGCTAGGAGAAGGAAATGTGACCAGACTCTTCTGAAACCACATTCTTACTGATAATATTTCCTTGTTCAATAGAAGTTTATCGGTTTTGTCTGGCTTCTCAGTTAAGCTGATTTGTTTTGTTAAATTGCTAGGTATGTGGAAAATAAAATTTCTCCATTTAAAATACAAATATCTAAGACTAAGTAATGCTAAATAACATTTAACGTTGCTTAGTTATTGCCCTTGTTTCTTGCAGCGTAGTCTCTCCTAGAACCCACCAAACAGACAGGTCACGTGCTGTGACTAAGAGCGTGAGTTAGTGGAACGGTTGACCACCAGCTCCAAGCACCCACCCGAACCACCTACCCAAACCTGGCCTCCCCAGTAGCCAGCAAACGACTTCTCTTGGGGGGACGCAATTTAAGTAACAGCTTATTCCATGCGAGTAATTTTATGCGTGACCCTTGAAGCCCAGGTGTGACATAACCGCTGTAGCTTTCACTGTGTTCGCTTGTTATCTTGGAAACTGCCCTGGCCATTCCTTGCTTTATAGGGAGCAAATTTACTGGTATCAAGTGATGACGTAAACTGAGATTAGACCAAATAATGTATCTGTGGGCTAAAAAACATTTTTAGGATGAGATACGAGTAGCCACTTGAGAGATCAGCAGTGCTCTAATGCTACTTTGGGAGCTACTAAGCTTTTTTTCCCTTGAAATAGACAATTTGAGGAAAGATCAACCCTGTAATACAAGGCACATACATGAATACCAATTATTTAGGTATAAGTTTGGGAATATCTCTTTCAGTACTGGTTTAGCATGGTTCATGACACTGAAAAAGTTCTTGAGGCTATTTTTGTGGACGTAGTGATAGGGAGCCCTTCAGCAGGGCTCCACGAACATATTCTGGGTCTGCTGTAGTATCTCTTTGGGTAGATACACCAGAAGTCCATACACAAATAAATGCACGTTATCAGAAGTCAGGGACAAGTGCTCACTCCAAGTTTTTATTAAAATTGAACACAGGGAAGTATTCAAACATACTTCTGGTTGAGATCTAGAGAGCTAATATGTTTTTACGATCACCTGCTTTTACAGTATTTCTGAATCTCAGTTAACCCTTTTGAGCGTACATTCAGAGGACCATGAAAGTGAGCAAGCACCTCGTTGTTCAGCCAACAACCACTAAATCATCACTAAGAAACTGGTAAGTTGGAACCTCAAGGTTAAGGGGAGCGGGGCCTTTCCTGATTCTGCCAGAGGCATCGTAATGGGACCCGTGGCAAGGGCAGTAATAACCGCCAAAATCTCCGGAGTTAGCAATGGGTACACAGCCGAGGTGAGTGCAGACACCTACTAATATGACCCATTCTGGTTTCTTTACTCTGTCTAAGTCATGCTGCGGATCCCTCAGTTTAGACACATCAACTTCAGCTTCCTGCTTAATCTCTGCCTGGGTTCTGTGACGCACAAAAAGGGGCTTCCCTCTCCACTTGAAAGCCATGTTCTTGCCTTCTGGAATGTCAGATAACTTGATCTCAATCTTTGACAAGGCTAGCACATCGGCAGAGGCGCTCAGGCTGGAAATAAACTGGGTGACAACATTCTTAGCAGTATATGCAGTTGCTACGCATGTCGTTGCAGTCAGCAGGTAGGAAAACCCTTTTCTAGCTTCACTGCTGCTTTGAGAAGACGTGGTGGCATCTAGCACGTCTTGTCGACGATAGGCAGAGAAGTCGGGTACCACGACATCATTATGGACGTAACGAACGCTGGCAGGTGCTGCAAGAAAAGAGTGTGAAATGACAACGCTTTCAGGTAAAACATAGCTTGATGTATTTTAAGTTATACTTTTCTAATTGCATTTTTGGAATAATGAGTAAAAGTTACTCCAAAGTCTGGATAGGATCCTGCTACTTAAATGTTTATTTCAGTTTTAAGTTGTAGGAAAATGGTTTCCAGAACATATTTTTCGTAGATGAACAGGTAATTTGTGAAACCATTTTACCTATCCTTTGAAAATTACACAAAGCCTGATAAGGGTACAGAAAAATTTACAAGTTCTGGGTTTAAAGTTTTTTTCTGTAGATCTCAAGGAAAAACTTCTGCAGGATACTGTAACTAGCTAAGAAGAGACAGACCTGTTTTGCATGTTTCCCTGACAAATACTGCTGTGAAGACATTCAACTTAGTAACATTTTCACATCTGTACCTTAACGCTTTTGTACTTTCCTTTGATGAAAGTAACTTCTATGCCTTTTATAGTCTTAAGTGTGTGGGTAAGAATTTTTAAGATTAGAAATGCGCTATGAGGCATCTCCCTTTGTATTAAACTGTTCTCATAGCTTATTGCCCCAGTAAATAACATTTAAACCAGCAGACCTGGATTTGCCAGGCTCACTTCATACAAGGAGTTAGGGATAAAGCTAATAACTCTCCAATTACCAAGCTTTTCAAGTGGGATTCCCACATCAAGCCTGTGTGCTAAACTAACAAGATGTGATGGCTAAGAGGCCTTCCATCAGCTTCTCCAGCAAAAGAAAGCTGCTTCCCTCCAGGAAAATCTATAAGCCAAAGACCGAACACAGGACTTGCCCAAGTGCAGCCTCTGTTATTTGAACATAACATTTTAGTCTATTTTTTTCCTAGAAGTTGGCACAAAGTTAACAGAGGTTAATAAAAACCATTCTCTGACATTACTTAAATTGCAATATAATGGGAGAAATATTTACATTCACTTACAAGTAACTCAGCATAAATAAAGTATTTGCACTAGGATTTTAATTGCAGAGAAATTAAACTGAAATTCAGAATTTTGAGAGAGTAAACCATACTTAATTCAGTATGAATACTTATGACACATTTAGTGACAAGCAATACAATTAACTTCTAAAAATTCCTTCCACTCAGTGAAAAGTGTGCTTGATATTAAGCTAAGAGTAAACTAAATGTTAGCTACACTAATTATAGGTTTGTACAATTTTCACCTGAGTATATCCTTTAGGGTTGAGGGCTGGGAGAAGTGTGCACATCTAAAGACTACACGGCATCTTCCACATAGCGCTACCATCTCCAAGGCTTCTATGATTATCTCATGCAACAGTACGAATTACCCCATCTAACAGCATGAAGCAAACTCTTCCTAGGTGCCCAGCACCGGCAGGGCAGGGGCTCTCCATGACTGAGGATCAGTTGGTTCTGTGCAGAACCACTGCTCTTTGGCTGGGAGCCAGGTTCCGCAAGGACAACCTGGGACTAACTTGACGTGGCCGATGCTTTTCTGAACGCAGCATGAGCTGGGGGGAGATACAGGAATTCCAAAAGAGCAAAGAGTGATGGCTCTGACATTGTGATTTCACTCTCAGAGCTGTCTTTTCTGCAGCAGTAAAACACACACGGTGTGTTCTCACTGCACATCTCTGCTGTGCTGCCCCTCACTTAAACACTTCATTGAACTTAATGGAATCTCCCTTCCCCTGCCCAGCTGCAAAACCCACCCGAGTCAGTGAAAGGCAGCTGGCTTTCAGGTGCCTTAACTCTGTGGGCACAAACGCGCATTACCCTAATGCCGACAATCTGCAATCAGTATTTTTTATGAAAAAAAAAAAAAAAATAGAAGCAAAAGCCAGAACCTCCCACCTCACTCAGGCCTCCGCTTCCCCCAGCCCGCCAGGCCCGACCCTCCGGCCCCGAGCTCC
>NW_009722150.1:0-2905 GCF_000703405.1 Apaloderma vittatum | reverse complement strand
AAGAGGAGGCTGAGGGGTGACCTCATTAGTACTTATAAATACCTCAAGGGGGAGTGTCAGGGGGATGGAGCCAGGCTCCTTTCAGTGACCTCCAATGACAGGACAAGGGGCAATGGGTGCAAGTTGGAATGTAGGACGTTCCACAGAAAGATTAGGAAAAACTTTTTCACTGTGAGGGTGACAGAGCACTGGAACAGGCTGCCCGGGGAGGTTGTGGAGTCTCCTTCTCTGAAGACTTTCAAAACCCATCTGGACATGTTCCTGTGTCACCTACTCCAAGTCATTCTGCTCTGGCAGGGGGCTGGACTAGATGATATTTTGAGGTCCCTTCCAATCCCTAACATTCTGTGATTCTGTGATTCTGTGATTCTGTGATTCTGTGATTCCGTGAATATAAAAACTCGTTTAATAGGAAGGTTTTTGCCAGTAGCACAAGTATACGTTATTACTTTTTGAAAAAGAATGCAGAAGGAAAGAGATTCTTTAATCTTGTCCTTTTTTTAGTTTAATGTGATCTTTGAGTTGTCTGAACTGGCAAAAACTGTGTAAGTAAAGAACAATATACTTTTAGTGCCATAAGAAGTCAAAATTCTTTAAAAATAGAGCAGCCAATTTTTACCTAGTTCAAGCTCTTGAAATCAAATCACCACTATCAAAATTCTTTAAAAATGGAGCAGCCATTTTTTACATAGTTCACGCTCTTGAAATCAAATCGTCACTATTCATCACTAGACAAGTTTAAAAACTGGAAAATATTTCATGACCATATGTGTTTAATATGAGGCCTTTTTTTGTCAATGAGTTACTTTTCAGAGAGCTGGTAACTGCATCATTTAGAACTCTCCCCTGCAAAAATGTGACTCTGATTACTGAACTGTGAAAGCTCCATGTGTTACCATGGCTTGGCACCCATGGAGCCTAATGCTGGTTCAAAAACAACAGCAATATTCATACAGTGTTATTCATGCAAGATGTCTCATGGTACTTTATAATGGTGAATAAAGTAACAGAAGCAAGAAGATAAACAGACACTGTGCAAAAAGCTCATCCAAAAGTATTGAATTTCAATCCATCCATAGCGAGAGGTAGAGTCTCAGATTTTTTGATGATGAAAGACTTTGTTTCTGGAAGTGTGGATGTGCATAATGGCGAAGAAAAATTACTTCGCTTCAATTGACTTCAAAAATGAGAGATTGGACATTCCATAGGCTTTGTGCTCTGTGGGAGCTGAGAAGGACAATGAGGAATTAAGAATTCAGTGACAGTGAAACAATACAAAGCCATACACAATGCAAGGGAAAATAAACTGGAAATGCTCCAGTTCTGGAGAAATACGCAGAACTTTAACAGTAGTAAAAAGCTTTGTGATAGTAATTTGTATTCAGGGAAAATAACACACTGATTTTCTTAAAAGTCCAGAAAAAAAAAGAGAAAGTCTAGATTACTTAATATCACTCATTCATGTGTTTTAAATCTGTGAATGTAGAGAAGAGAGTGCAGGGCTGGGGAGAGAAGCCTATTTTTTGAAGGCACTTAAAGGAAGATTTTTGTGTCAGCTTCCTCTGGATTCTTTGAAAATGCCAAAAAAATATTTTAGATAAAATCATCTGGAATGAAAGTTAAGGAGAAAATATGTTTTCAGTAGTTTATGATTTGTGCCATACTAAAACAAACAAACAGACAAAATCCTGCAAACTCACCCTGAAATGTAGGACCTGAGTTAGTGAAATTACATAGTTAAGGCTCAGATGACATATTTATGGTATAATTGAGTGTGTATTTCAATTAAATTGAAAATTTTCAATGTTGTTGAAGTCTTGGGACCAGATTTTCTGCTGTAGTCAACCGTTGCAATTTTACTAATTGACAAGGTTGTTTTAGTACATCAGATTAACTCATAATTATTCTTTTTCTTTAGGATAGCATACATATAGTTTCTCATTTTATGATGTGATCAAGTTGTTTGCAAACTGGATATAGAGTGAGAATTGCAATTCCCAGCTAGAGTGTGATCCCCTGGGGAATCACAGCCAACAGTCATAATTTAGAGAAGTACCTAAATTGTTCAAATTCATGCAAGTGCGGGAACATTTAGAGATTTAAATATCAGAAGCTATAAGCAGCTTTTATGTTCCTAACACACACACAGAGCCATGAAGAACCTTTGCCCAATTATTTTAATTTTCTAAAACATGATTATCAATGCACTACTTTTCTTCACAGAAAAGAGCCCTTAGCTTGAAAATAAAAACACTTATTTCATGTATTGTGATGTAGATAACCTGTGTTGATCTCAGATCTCTTAAAGAATCATGGAATCATAGAATCATGGAATCGTATCAGCTGGAAGACACCTAGAAGATCATCGAGTCCAACCTTTGTCCCAACCCTATCAACCTATTACACATTCCCCTCAACGCAACATCCACCCTTCTCTTAAACACCTCCAGGGATGGTGACTCAGCGACCTCCCTGAGCAGCCTGTTCCAACGCCTGACAACTCTTTCAGTAAAGAAATTCTTCCTAATATCTAACCTGAACCTCCTCTGGGGCAATTTATATCTATTTCCCCTTGTCCTATCAGTCTCTGCTGGGGAAAATAGACCAACTCCACCTCTCTTACAATGTCCCTTCAGGTAATTGTAGAGGGTGATGAGGTCTCCTCTCAGTCTCTTCTTCTCCAGGCTACACAGACCCAGATCCCTCAGCTGCTGCTTATATGACACATCCTCCAAATCCTTTACCAGCTTGGTAGCCTGCCTCTGTACCCTCTCCAGCACCTCAATGTGCCTCTTGTAGTGAGGGGCCCAAAACTGGACACAGCACTCGAGGTGCTGCCTCACCAAAGCTGAGTAGAGGTGCATGATCACCTCCCTACTCACAGAATCACAGAATCACAGAATGT
>NW_009722149.1:191009-205329 GCF_000703405.1 Apaloderma vittatum | reverse complement strand
TATACAACTATATATAAGCCTGATATCGAACTCGACTCCCCCCCATCCCCACTGATGCTGCAGAGCAGGAGGCACTGGGGAAGCCCCAGGCTCAGCAGCAGCAGGAGCTGGATAAAGGCAGCTGGATTTGGGAAATCAGGGGCAGAGGGAAGCTGGATAGGGGGAGTCGGATTTGGGAACTCAGGATCCAGATCAAAAACAGAAGATTGGATGGAGTCCTCCCTGGACACCGACCATTGTAGAAAATGGAAAAGAAGGGCAGAAACTCTCGTGATCACTCAGTTTATACTAAAAATTACATATATGTGTTGGAATACTCTTGTTCACCCGTCCTGTCTATTACCCCTCAGAGGTGCAACCTTTTACTTCCTTGTGACACCTCTTACTACCCAGCACCCCCAGCGTGGCACACAAGAGCCAGCAGTGGCCTTGGTCACTGTAGGAATAAGTATCAGCAAGAGCCTTTCTGCATCCCAGCCCCAGGCAGTAACTGTAAACATCAGGTGTTATCACTGCCAGTAGCACACACTGTCTGCAAAAACCATGCTGCTGACTTCAGAATGTGCAGCCTTTTAGAAGAGACTAAACTGGAACGCAAAAGTCACTGAACAGAATTGTGGTTTTTAGCTAAAACCAAGACAGTCCTCTATGCCCCATTCTTTCTACAGTAACCTCTTGCATTCTCAGTATCATACCTTATAAAAACAAAGGCCTTTTGCTTGAAATGTCTCCTTCTCACTGCTCACTATGTATAGCTTTTAAGACATCTTTAAAATATCTTTAGTGATAAGTATGTCTTCCACACCATCTTCACCAGTCAATTCTGTCCCAACCCACTCCATGGACACTCCAGGCTTCCTTTCACTTCATGCATGAAAAATTTCCTAATTCTCTCCTCCGCTGCCAATGTTACAAAAGCCAGTGAAGCTCCACTGCTTAGAAACAGGATGAACACTGAAGAATCAACCCACTGTTTGTAAAGTGCCATATAAAATCACCATACAAAGCACTTACTCAGTAATAAAAGCACATCCTGTTCCACCAAACATCTCATATCATAACGTTCTAATGAATTCATTGGGATCCTCCTGTGAATTACCAAAGGAATCCTCCAAGAAAGATTAAGAAATTGATAACTATGCAAATATATATTTAAAACTTCTGATTTCCTACTTGCTTTTTCTTTACTAAAGGAAGCATGTTCCCCATGAGGCATACTGTTTTTTAATGAATGTTCTAAGAAAGGGAGCCATTCATGAGGAAACACTTTATGTTTCATTGCAAGGTGCTCTAAAATCTATCACTGAGTTAAATTAAACTAAGAATGTTTGCACATTAGTCCCCACAGGATGATAAAATAGTCAATTACCAACAGTTTACCACCCAGCACTTCGTAAGATTCATTTGATCTCAATCTAAATGAAAGTTGTAGTTATCATCATATCATGAACACAGTTCAAACCCACACACCATTCATTCATTTGTCATCAGATGGGAACCAGTTTCAGTGATCTCATACTGATTTGTGAAACCTCCTACCACCATATCTTGCCATTCCTCTGATTTTTAAAAGGCTGGCAGTAGAGATGGATTTAGAGTTGGTTTTCAGGCACTCAAATAAAAAAAAAAGAAAAAAGGGAAAAAAAGAGAAACCCCATACAACAACTTTGGGAGAAAGCCAGAATTTTCTTGGAAGTTTCCTTGATGAAGGAGTAGGAGGGGTAGAGCAATATCCTTGATTTTGGCAGTAAACCTTTCTGCTGGCAACTTCATTAAAAAGCCATTCCGCTTTATGAGTTATCAGCAGAGCTGGCATTTCTGAGTGTAACTGATGGTTCTCCCTTTGCTGACAAAAGGAGAAACATCGATAATTCTTAAATTAATTACTTAGAAAATTTCCAAGAGGCAAATATTTCCTTAATTTTAGACCCTTGTTTTCAGCTGTAGTCAAAGCAGTAGAGGGTAAAGTTCAACTACGTGTACTTCATTTAAACAATGGGATCCTTGTACTCTGAGTTCTATATGTGCACAGAAACAAGTACACACCAGTGCCTTGTAGGTGGGGACATCCTATGGTGAGCTCTCAATCCCCAGTCTCTGAATAAATCCTGATTTATCTCATAGAGGTCTGGAATAAGTCTTCTTGCCCATGTATCTATATATCCATCCAAAGGACCCTGGTATGTGGACTTACTAGGACCTCTGACAGGGTCTACCAGGTAGCAGGAACATGAGCGCATGACAATAAATCATGGTATGAAGAAATGGAGAAGGTAACTCCTGAATGCTTTAACAGGTCTAAAAATGGTAGCAGAGCATGTGCTGTCCAGCTCCCTTGGAAACACGAGCATAGGCATCCTGCTATTTTACAAATTTCACCTAGAACCTATTTGTACTCTTTATTAAATGAATACTAGTCCTCTTAGGCATAGTTTTAAAGTGAGCCCAATGTAAACAGGGATGCTTAGGAAAGATAAGGCAGCTCAGGTTTATCATTTAACTATTTGCTCTTTGGAATACATGGGAGATACTCAAAGAAAGTAGCCTCTTTGTGTAGTAGCTGGCCTGGAGAAACGATGAAAGGAGCTACATATTGGAGAACGAAAAGAATCCTACATTGGACAGAGGTTTGACGCAATGCTAGGATGATTCCATCTCTCATTTCTGAGTCATTCTGTACAGATCTCAGCTGAAATACCGACACATCAATGGCCAAAGAAGTGGAAGAACAGTTTGTTTAAATTTGTATAATCTTACTTATACACATATTATACACAAAGCACAGACTGTTTTTTCCGATATTGTTGCCAGATCTTACACCCAAATTTAAGCAAAGCAAATAATTGATACAAAGAGGGACAGAAATATCACCACTGAACTCAACAGTTCAGTGTGTTGTTTCCTAAAAAATGCAACACATGAACTTTGAATGTAGCCTCAAAAAAATGTATTGTTTTGTTGAGTTTCTTTCTGCAGAAGTCTCTCTCAGCACATTACCAATCTTATCTCTATTGAATGGCCACTTGAGAAATATTTTTCATCTGGGAGTTCTACAGCTATTATATATTCCAAATTGATTAATTTCCAAAGCTAGCTGATACCAAAGCATATTTAAGTAAAATTTGACTGAAAAATCTCTAGAGTATTTATTTCACAGAGCAAACTGTGGGTCCTTGATGAGATGCTCTTCTAGAAACATACTGAGATTCTACTGAAAGGTGCATTGCAATCATCACGGATATTATTTCTGAGAAAGACGCATAGATTGGATTGTTAGAAATAGGAAGCTCTCCAGATATTTCTTGAGATATTCACAGACCCATACTCAAGTAAATGGGCGAAGTTGCGCTTGATGGGACACTGATGCATGTAAGTCCCCTTGTATGTTCACACAGAGAAACACACATACTATTTGGGAAAGGGGGAGGAAAGTTGTAGTGTGATGCAGGGAAGGCTGCACCAATTTGAAAATAAAAACTCTCTCTGTATTTGAGGAAGCATTGCATAAAAGGCTCAAGAGTGCACAAATTTTGAGTTATAAGTAAATTCCCCCTCTCCAAAGTGATCTTCTTCATTCACAGAGATCCCACTCTTGAATTTCTGCAACTGGTTTCCTAGGGGTGGCACAAAAAGAAGCATAAAGGAAAGGCATGTCTCACTGCATTAATATATACGCCCTGATTATATGAAAACATGAGTAAGCTAGAAGAGTTGAGAGATGAAAGCACAGATCACCCAAATTTCAATGTTTCCAACTATTTGACTTTGAAAATTTTCCTTTATCTTTTCATGTATTTTATGTATATGCATGAAATATATATATATACACACACTATGTATATGTACGTGCACATGTGTGTGTATATATAAAGTTAGCCTAAATAATATGGAAAGATGGGCACATTTTCAAGAGGAGGAGACAAGAGACCCACTGATAAGGTTACTGGAAGAGTCAGTATCTGTTAGTTAGCAGGCTGCAGAATTGAGATGCCAGATTAAACTGTGAATGCCTTGAGAAGAGAGTCGAATGGGTCCGTCACATCTGCTGGATGGGACAGATCTGAGTTCAGCCATCGGAGTGGCTTTGCACAGAACCGACTGCGCTTTCACGTGACCTTAGTGCTGCAGGTCTGACGAGCTGCTGCAGTGAGAGATGCGATCAGACAGGCACGGAGTGTGAAGCAGATGTCAGAAGTTGGGCGCTTGGTTCCCTGCCATGACTACAAACTAAAAATGTGCCTTAAGTAAAGGATTGCCTAAAAATGTGCTACCCACTGAATGGACCCTCTCCTGATTCCCCTCCTGCCCCAAGGAGACTATGCTTCTGGTCTATATAGGTAACAGATAATTTATGTCCTACCCCGACTCATCCAGGCTAGGTAGTATGGTATTAAGCTTTCATCAATTATTTCGGCTAATTCCATAACATTATATTACTGTTATGTTAACATGTATACTGCTGTATAAAGAATGAGTTTCTAAAGCCCAAAACTCAAGCCCTCTATCAGATGGACCTACTGCCACCAGGGAAATGACACAATCTCTGAAAAACAAGTGGATGGGAAAAAATGTAACAAAATTAGAGTAGTTTGAGCAGTGAATAGTGCATTGGAGGCATGAAGTGATGAGACGAGACATATTTAATTACATAGGCTGCATAGACAAAAGCAGCCTTTACAGCAACAAAATGGATCACAGCTTGGCAAAATAATTGCATAGCCAAAAATAAAGGCAAAAACATGAGAGCTAACCTTCACATGGTCAAAGGAGAAGGAACGACCCTGCCCATGACAGGGAGGTTGGATTAAATGATCTCTAAGGTCCCTTCCAGTCTAGGCCATTCTATGATTCTATGATCTCAAGAATAGAGAGTGGTTGAAATGAGACTTGGGGCAAACTGCTAGGCAGGCAGCCTGGTCCCTACCATGGCTGAGAGGCATGTCCATTGCTGGTCAGCTATTCCCCTGCCCACCCCTCCCTGTCTGTGCAGCAGAGATGCTGTGAGCACTATGCAGTAGCAAGAATCATGAGAAGATGCTCTACACCCACCACATCTCTAACTGCAGGACTTTCTGCAGCCATTGATCTTGGCCCAAACTCCCTCTTTTGGCATCTCTGTTTCCATTTGGAGTTTCAGTGAAAATCTCGTGCTGAATTTCCCTCTGTAGCCTGCGCACTGCTTTTGAGGGAAAGGCATCACTGTCCTTTGCCCTGATTTGCAACATCTTTAAATCCTTGTTCATCAGCATAATCACTGCTAAGATTATGGGTGGCTTAGTACCTGAACAGCTTTGAGTCAGCAGCAGTACTAGATGGAGCAAACTCCAATATTGAGAGGAGCCAGGCAACAACAGCAAAACAATAAAATCTTTTAAGTTATCAGAAAGGAAATACCTAGAGGCTCCAAGTCAAGAAAATAATAAAGAGGGAGTTAAACACCATTGGACTGGAGCAACTGTCTTTAGTAGGGAATGGGAGAACAGTCTCAGGAGCCACTCCTCTAGGGCATTCACTTTCAAGACACTTTAATTCATCAAGGAAGTCTTTGGTGAAGAGTTCAGGCACAGAGCAACAAGACTCAGATCCAAATGACTTCAGACACTGAAAGCAAGAGCGAGATGAGAAATCGGGTTCTTCCACCCAAACATGTTCAAGCCAAAGAGCCAAAAGTCCTTATTCAGCAGCCTTTTGTCCCTGAAAGTGGGCAGGCATCAAAAGTTGCCTTCTTACCGCATCTCTCAGCTTAAAATAAGTTACATACCTGTTTCATTAGGATTCAGCACCTACCTCACACTTCATCTTTCTTATGATCCAGAAATGAGTTGTTGCTTTGACCTGAGAGAATCTAGTGGGGAGGCATGCACATGAGATGCCAAGGCTCTCATGACATGTTGGGGCCACCACCATTTAGAGACAAACTGTTAAGCTTACACAACTCTATATTCAGGTTTCTCTGTCTAGAAAGCTCTAATGAACAGATCTTCTATACTATGGCAATGTTGTCTAAGTAAAGAGGACCAAGATCAGTTCATGAGAGACCTAGGGGACTGCATGCACTGTGCTCCTGTTGACTGTGCAGTCTCCTGGGTAGTTATTGTCTCTCTTCACAAATCAGAAGTGCCACACTGTGGTAGAGAAGAAGCTGCTTGTGAAGTCTCACATTTTAATAGATCCCAGAGGATTGCCTGCACGGTGGGGGTGCTGAGACTGACACAACACCTGGACATCTTATGGGCTGTGCGGGACTCTGATGGTGATGTACAAATACACAGAGAGAGGGGGCCTGGCTCAACAGTGGTTTTTTGGGTAGAAATCAGAAAGGGCCATCAGCTGCCAGGACAAGAATTGGAAGCTCTTTCTCTATTTTTTATAGCATGGCTTTCACCTACTTCTGACTGCTGACAAAACCAGCCTAATATTCAGCCTTTAAGATGCAAAGAAACTAGCTTCCTCACCTCTACTTAGAAGCTGTAGAAGTGCCTGCTGGCATATAATAATTAACTTCTGATATTTTTCTCTAGGAAAAGTGATAAACAATAAAAATGGATTTTTATTTTTTTTTGCTGAAGACTTTTAAAATGTCAGCTGTACCTTAGTGAATGCAATAAGAAGAATGTAATTAAACACCTGCTCTTTCACTCCTGTAATGACTGAAAAATGGTCAGAAAATTCTGAAAGTTTTGGCCATGTTAACAGACACTAAGGAAAAATGAAATATCTGCAGCTATGATCTAACGTAAAGATTTTTGGTCTCCTTCCCAGAGCTGGGAGCTTACAATCAATGTTAATATGTACTTGTTCCTTTATTACAATTTCTTCCTATGTATGTGGCACGTATGTTGTGAGAAAACACTTTATAAGAACACAGTGTGGTTCAAGTGCTACATGAAGAAGAAGGAAGAAGAACTGCTCTTTTTTTGGCAATGAGCTTGAGCAATTTCTGGTAAATGGTTTTGTGGAAAATGGCAATGTAACATGATGGAAGTGGGCCAGATCTTCCTCTAACAGCTGTCTCCCTCCCTTAGATCAGTGAAGTGTTAACTGCTTACACCAGAGTGAAGCCCAGCATTTCTGGAGGATCCTCGAGAACTGAGCTTGGAGACCTCCTTTGCTTGGCTGAGGAGGACCTGATGGAAACAGATGAAACTCCTCATAAACACCTGCTCTCATAAAACTGCTCGCTGTCCTACTGCCTTCAGTGTCTCTCCTAATACTGTCCTGCCGCGATGCCATGGCTTGGATTGTCCATTCCACCTTACATCTCAACCTTTCAACTCCTCAAGCACATACGAATGGAGAAGAAGATCCTTAGTCAAACGAAGCACAAGAAAATAAAAATCAGAGCAGAAAAGCGCAGGAGAAGCTGAGATGGGTGGTGAGGGATGCACTCATTTGCACCAAGGGCCAGCAGTGAAGGAAAGGGCTTCTTCCAGTGCAGTGTTTCATGTACCCGTGTGACAACCTGTTCAAACAGGAGTTTGTAAACAATGTGCATATTGGCCAAAGAGTTCAGGTAAAAAGCATTTTTCCATTCAACTGCCTAATATTAGCCTTGCTTCATAAAAAAAAATGCAAACACTCCTCTTTGAAATGTATAAGAAGTATAAGAAGGACATTGAGGTGCTGGAGCGGGTGCAGAGAAGGGCAACAAGGCTTGTGAGAGGTCCGGAAAACATGCCCTATGAAGAGCGGCTGAGGGAGCTGGATTTGTTTAGTCTGGAGAAGAGGAGGCTGAGAGGAGACCTTATTGCCCTCTACAACTACCTAAAAGGAGGCTGTAGTGAGGCTGGTGCTGGTCTCTTCTCTCTAATTACTAATGACAGGACAAGGGGAAATGGCCTCAAGTTGCGTCAGGGTAAGTTTAGATTGGATATTCGGGGGAAGTTCTTTACTGAACGAGTGGTGAGGCACTGGAACAGGCTGCCCAGGGAGGTGGTGGAGTCACCAACCCTGGAGGTGTTTAAAAAAAAGTAGATCTAGCACTTGAGGCTACGGTGTAGTGGTTAGGTATGCTGGGAGGAAGGCTGGACTAGATGATCTTCAGAGGTCCCTTCCAACCCCTAACATTCTGTGATTCTGTGATTCTGTGATTCTGTATGCATGGTAAAATGTCTAGAAGATCTGAAAATAAATAGGCAGAGGAAGGCCTGAGGAGCTGGTCCAGATGAACCCTACTGAAACCACCAACCGATATTTTTGAAGGCTTCCTAAAAATCTTGTCTGAGGTTCACATCTAGATGTGCTGAACCCCAGCTGCTATCTGGACACCAGCTGTGAAGCTGGTGTAAGTAAATAGAATCATAGAAACAGAACTGTTTAGGTTGGAAAGACCTTTAAGGCCATCAAGTTCAACCATTAACCTATTGATGCAAGGTCCACCATCAAACCATGTCCCTAGGCACCACATCTACACCTCTTTTAAACATCTCCAGGGGATGGTGACTCAACCACTTCCCTGGGCAGCCTGTTCCAATGCTTGACAACCCTTTCATGAAGAAATTTTTCTTATTATCCAGTCTAAACCTCCCCTGGCACAACCTGAGGCCATTTCTTCTTGTTCTATTGCTTGTTACTTGCAAGAAGAGACCGACCCTCACCTCACTATGACCTCTTTTCAGGTAGTTGTAGAGAGTGATAAGTCTCCATTCAGCCTCCTTTGCTCCAGGCTAAACAACTCCAGTTCCCTCAGCTGCTCCTCATAAGACCTTTTGTCCAGATTCTTCATCAGCTTGATTGTCCTTGTTTGGACTCACTCCTGGGCCTCAATATCTTTCTTGTAGTGAGGGTAGAGTCCTGAACACAGGATTCAAGGTATGGCCTCACCAGTGCCAAGTACAGGGGACAATCACTGCCCTACTCCTGCTGGCCACACTATTCCTGATACAGGCTCTTGGTCTTCTGGGCCACCTGGGCACACTGCTGAGTCATATTCAGCTGACTGCCAACCAACACCCACAGGTCCTTTTCTGATGGGCAGCTTTCCAGCCATTCATCTACAAGTGCAGAACCCAACACCTGGCATTTGTTGAACCTCCTACAACTGGTCTCAGCCCATCAATCCAGTCTGCCCAGATCCCTCTGTAGAGACTTCGTACACTCAAGCAGATTAACACTCACACCCCACTTTGTGGTGTCTGCAAACTTACTGAGGGTGCACTCAATCCCTTCAGTCTAGATCACTGAAAAGACCTTAACCAGAATTAGCCCCAGTACTGAGCCCTGGGGAACACCTCTTGTGACTGACCACCAAGTGGTTACAGCAGCTTTCTGTATGGTCAACAATTATGGACAGGGACTGAGTGCCTGAAAATATTACATTTTTTGTGTGATTTCCCTTTGAACTGCAGCGCACTGTAAGCACTCAAAGAGTACAAACAGTACTAATTTATTTGGATTTTGGTAACATGGGAGCAATGTGTATTTCTTCCTGGGAGGTTCCAAGCATACCATTTGGAGCGTCATAGATTTGGGTGTTGATAAAGGAAAACAACATAACCAACACGAAGATTTCTTTCTGTCTGATGAATCATTTAAAATGATGTTAAACTAGCACAGACCAACCACATTGCTAGAGCCTGCAGTATAAATACCGCTTTTTCAAATACAAAGACAACCATCTACTTGAGAAAATTTGATGTATCTTTCAAACTCCTCTAGCATGGGTAAGAAACAGAAAACTACTGCCACCAACAGCACATGGGCTTCATGCCTATGGTTTCTAACGATGTCACCCTTGCAGCATGGCCAAATGGAAAATTTCATTTAGTTAAGTTGCACAAGAAACTCTGGTCCCACTAGCAATGCAAGGCAGCTCAATTATGAGTGAAAATCAATGACTTGTTAAGATCTGCAATGCCTTAGGAGAAAGGGAGCATAAAACACCTGACTGCCTTTTTGCACAGCTTCCTCATGCACACACGGCCACCTATTTCCCTCGATCTTTCGACAACATGTTAGAGCCATTTCCATCTCTGAGGCTGGAGAGATGAACAAGTTCGGTGGTTCCTGTGTTGAGATCCAGGCTGTCATCCAGCTTGAAAGTCCCTGCTCTTGGAGTTTCCTTACCGGCTGCAATATCCATCCTTAAAATGCTGCCACAGAAGACTTGTGGGTATTGAGCAATCCCCAGACTCCATTTGACCTTGTGCCATGCTCAGTGCATCCAGCCATCCCTCAACCTGAAACACGTACAAAGTCCAGAGGTGCCTGCCCAGCATCCATGCAACAGGCTTCTTTGTCCTTCCTCTTTCTAGTGCCACTTCTTGTTGCTGAGCTGCAACAACCTGTGACAATCAGCATCTTCTGTGTCACCAGTACTCAAAAGCTACCCCTGTTTCCAGACCAGTAAGAGGTCCAGGGGCTAGGGTGGTGCTCATGGCTATCCCAAACTCATGGGGAGAGGACAGCAGTCAGGAACCTCTGTAGAAATGGAGAGGGAAGGGGCAACAGGAGGCCTTAAGTTGCACCAGGGCAGGTTCAGGTTAGATGTTAGGAAGAATTTCTTTACCAAGAGGGTTGTCAGGCATTGGAACAACCTGCCCAGGGAGGTGATTGAGTCACCATGTCTGGAGGTGTTTAAGAGAAGGGTAGATGTTGCCTTAAAGGACATGGTTTAGTGGTGTTGATAGGGCTAGGGAAGGGTTGGACTCGATGATCTTGAAGGTCTCTTCCAGCCAAAACTGTTCTATGATTCTATGATTCCTGATGCAGGGCAGCACTCCTCCTTATTTGACTCAAGGGGCTGCTCCATACAACCTCTCCCATGAGCTGCAAAGTGTAACAGCAGATGCTGGTACCACGTGGGAGGGGAGTTTTAGTGCTTCTCTATTTTCTTCCCCAGAAGATTAGCTTTTAGAAGAGAGGGTCAGAGGCATGGAAGAGCTACCTGAGGGAGGGCTTTCCTGCCTGCTCTTCTGAAGCATTGGAAATCAAATGGAGTGGAGTGTGCCATGAAATCTCACGTCACTGGAGCTTTTATCTTTTAAAATTAGGTTAGCAAATTTGTTGCTGCAGTTGCTTAATCTCAGAGTGCACTATCTGTACACATGATGGACTGGAATATGAACTGAATCTGTCAGTGAAGTGACTGTGTGTATCTCAATTGCCAAATAAAAGGAATTCAGCCCTTCCTTTGAGATGCTAAACAGTTTCAGGTTCGTACAGTCCCCTCCATATGCTTTTGGTTTGGATGCTTCCTTCCCCCAAATTTTCTCAGCAGCAGACAATGCTCTGGAAAGGGAGGAATAGGGGAGAAATCTGTCTCCAGGCTGCACACTGTGACTGCACTAGCCAGTGCAGTGACTTGGGGTCTGCAGCTCCCAGGGATGTCTCCAGCTGATACCACAAGCTCTGTAGGCAGTGGAGATCCAGCTGCTTGGCTCTGCTCATCTTTAGCCTGTGTCCTCTATTGACAGGAGAGGCAGAGACCAGCAAAAGCATTCTTTCTGCTGGGTTCAGACCAGCAGGGAGCTTCCTTGGTGGAAAAGGTCTTCTGGAAATTCACAGCCAGAGTCCCCAGGGTTGCCTGAACAGAGCAAGGGGCCTGGACTGGATCAAAGCATGTGTGCAGGGACAGAATGCTTTGAATCTAGAACCAAGTTACATCCTTTGACGGCAGCTCAGGAGGTGATGGTTTGAATATCAAACTTCCCACATTACTAACCTGCAGAAAGCAGGGCGTACTTAACTCCGGATTCGGAAACCTAAATTTAGATGTCTCCATACAAGCCATGGAGATCTAGTAAATACTATCTCTGGAGCCTTGAGAGTGACTGAGCAAGCTCCAAATTCACAGGCTGATTTCAGGCAGAAACAGAAATATTGGAGGCTAGTTTCACAAAACTGCTTGAGGAGAATACAGTCTCAGTTTGCTCAACATCCAGTGTCAAATTGGATTATATCATCTGTTTTTGCTGTTGTAGAATTCCTTCATTTAAGCAAAAAGAGCTGGAAAATCCAACCTCATGCCAAATTAAAGCCTTTTCTGCCTGATTGCTCAGGAGACAAATCCCCAAATCAGTTATTCTTAGAGCTGCAGCCAGGATAACTGTCCACCAAGTGAGTGAGATGAAGTCTGGAGTGTCATGGGAGTATCTTGTCCTTGGCTTTACAACATCTCAGATATAGGCATGAGGTGAAGGGTTGTCAGCCAGCACTCAATATGCAAAGGCAAAAACTTGTTCTTCAGATCAGAGAATGCTCCACGGCTAATTAAAAAAAAGCTAGATTATAATGCAGGGAATAGGCTTAACTAGACTGATTTGATATTTCTGAAGGCTTTTTCATCTTCTTTTTAAAAAGAGAATAATTCAGTTCTCATTTATACAACATATTCAGAACAACTAGCTGATAACACTGAGAGATATCCAAAACTTGAACTGTTCAAAGGAAGGAGGGCAAAGACTGCTTTTCCTGTCACCCAAAGGGCAGTCAAAATATTCAGTAATTTCTCCTATTTAGCTTTATTTAAGCCTAGAAGAGAAGTAGCCCTCTTCTTTGGTTTGTGGCATGTCACCACCAACTCCAAAAGTCTCTAAACCCTTTGGCACAAGGAAGAAACGAAGACAGTCAGATCTTTGTGAGGAATCACAGGGAGATGTTGGAGCAGAAGTCTTTCAGTATGAACTGAAGAACTGGCAGGAATGATGTTTTCAGGACTACAATATATTTATAGTCTCACCCATTTTGAATGTAAAGGGTACAAATATCATTTTTGCTATTCCTCTGCAGGCCAAGGTCTGAGGAACACAGGCCAGAGCATAAAAGAATTTTCACCTCATTCCAAATTCCCATAAAAAATGTACTAAGCCTGAATAACGAGTTTAGTCATTCGAATCATGAATTTGGCTTCATAACTTGCTGGGAGACTGAAGCAGAGCAAAACATGTCTGCTAACACCCCAGTTGAGCACCACAATTGCCAAGTCCCACTGAAGAGAGGTCTCAGACTGAAGTTGTAGAAATGTTAGAGGTTAGAACTGAAGTTTCTTGGCAGAACAGACCTTATAAGGAAACCCCATAGAAAGTCTCCCGGCAGTGGCTTCCAAATCAGCACAGAAGCTTCTGTTTCTAATATACAGTTGTATATAAAAAAGTTAATTCAAAACCACTTAGGTAAAATCAGAGTTCTGCTGAAGGATGTGCTGGACAGAGTCAGGCAGATGTTTCATCTTTAAGGATCATGGGTTGAAATGAAAGGGGAAATCTCAGGTGAAAGGTGGTTACAATAGGTCTGTGAAAGGTGGTTACAATAGGTCTTTATAAAGATGAGTCTCTGCATGGATCTTTTTAAGTTTTTTCATTAACAACCATGATGCATAATCTCAAAACAGTGCAGTTGCTGACGACATCAAGGTGAGAGGCACCGTCAGCTGGACAGCCAGGCTGCCACACAGGAAGAATGGGATGGTTTTAGCCCTGGAATAGTGCAATGGGATGAAACTCCTCATTGCAAAGTGCAGTTTCTGGGGAAGTACTGATTCTTTTAACTAGAAATGATGGAGTAGGAGGAAGAGCTGAAGATAAATGTAAAACACCAATATGATGTGACCTGCAGGAGACAAATGTCACTTCCTAATGAACCTGCTGAGACTGGACTAGTGGGCCCAGGGAGGGCAAAGTACCAGTGCCAGCAGGTTGTACAAGGGACTGGAGATATGGAGGCTCACCTGGATTACTGTAGTCCATGACCAGGAAAGTATGCTCAAGAAAAGGGATTTTGGCCTGCAGTGGCTGCAGAGCAGGGCTGTTAAGCCAAATAAGGGAATGGAAAGCTTGTGCTCTCGGAGGAGACCAGAGGCACTCGGCTGTTTAGCCTAGCTAAAGAAAGGCCAAGAGGGGATATGGTTGTAGTCTATAAATACATCAGAGGGGGTAAACACTAGGGAAGGAGAAAAGCTATTTAAACTGAAGGACAATGCTGGCACAAGAACAAATGGCTATAAACTAGCCATGAATAAATTTTGGCTGGGAATGAGAAGCAAATCTCTAACCACTGGAGCAGCGAAGTCTGTGGAACAGTCTTCTCTGACAATCATGAAAAAATGGCCTAGCTCATGTGAGAACAGAGTTTGAAAAATCCACAAATAGGGTCTATATGACGTAGATACATGCATCAGACTGGATAAGTCAGGAGGGCCCCTCCTGTTCTGCCTTCCTTTGGAAAAGAAATGGCATCCTAAAAAACAAGCACACTTCTTACACTGAGTAGAGATCACCAAGGGGAGAGCCAATGGCAGTAACATTAAGTAAACATGTTTACGATATCTCTGTCTTCTTATGTAGCATGTAATCTCCCACCACTGCACATCAGTAACATGGAA
>NW_009722149.1:176164-190978 GCF_000703405.1 Apaloderma vittatum | reverse complement strand
AGCAGAGCTTTATACAAACAGATGAGTGATAGCCAGGATGCAGAGGACAGGTCAGCAGAGCTGGCTAGCTCTGTCAATTCAAGCATCAGAGAGCACTGGGAGTAGCAATACAATTCTTGCAAAAAACAAAAATTGATATCAGGATTTACAGGAAATCTCAATAAAATTCACAACCTTGGAGTCAAGAGGAGTAGCAGAATATGTTGTCCAGATCTGTGAAATAGTAAGTTTTCCATTTTCTTTGGAATTGAAACATATTCCTAGTTTCTATTCAGTACTGATGGAGTAATTCACACTTTCTAAAAAGTTTTTCTTTCTTAACGTGATCCCTTTTTCTCCCATAGGGAACACAGTAACTGTTTAACAATACATGGCTTTTTCTTCTGAAGAACTCTGACCACATTACAAAGATTACTAGGTGACAGCTGCATTTCAGCGTTGACTGAGCTGATGCACAAGAAGAAGGAGAAAAGGATTTTCTACAGCATCTGTATGGCTTTCCATATCAGCTGGTCCTGGGTGAGTTGGGGCCAGTTTTCAAGGTTTCTGGGTTGGCAGATACTCACTCCAGGGCAAGCACAGCACATACACTCACCAAACTCTCCCTGCCCCTACCAGGTCATAGAGGCTGTTGGCACTTAAACCTCCTGACGGCCATCCTTCTGCTCCAGGGCATGCCCAGGACTGTCTCGGTTGTGATGGTGGAGAGGCACATTGCCTCATGCTCCCCTCCTAAACCACACCATGACAGACATGGAGGAACCTCTCCCCTCATCACAGTGCGCAGGTGCTGCTTCATCACCCAGACTTTGCACTCTTGCACCCCTGCTTTGCTCCCACCCCTGCATCCCCAGCATCACAACATCTATTGCTCTGCATTTGGGCCTCCTGCCTCTCCACAAGGAGAAAAATGACCCTCAGATATTCATGGCTGGGAAGTACTTCACGTAACAAAAGCAATATCCACCCTTTGATGTGACTTCTCTTTATTTCAAACATTATGAATGACAGTTTTAAGGATGGCTGCTCCTGCAGTGAATAACAGATCCTTTGGATGCTGCAGGGTACAGGAGATGTTTCACTCTGCTGTTAGGCGCTTGTAGGCAAAAATGGCCAGAAGTGAACCTGTATGAACGTTGTCAACTGTCCTCTTAACACAGAAGAACAGAGGTGGAAGGGAGCTGTGGCTCTAGGACACCGTTTTGGACTGAGTTTTATCTTTAACTCCTCCAGCAACTGCTTGCCCAGGGTTTGAAATAGAAATAAAGTACAAAATAGTAGTGAATGACACCAAGGCACATCACTTCATAAAACAAAAACTAGCCATGCATGGGCCTGCGAGCTCAGAGGAACACCACAGTCCTCTGCTATCTGACAAGCTTCCAGAGGGCAGCAAAGAGCATAATGCAACTGATTTGAGATGGGAAGATCAATGGCCCGTTCTCTGAAACCTCTACACACATTTTGGCTACCTCATGAATTTCCTCAGGGCTGGAAAAAATAACTGAGAACAGATACTACAATACTTAATAAATGTATCTGATGCTGATTTCTCTCGGGGGCTGTGTAATATAGTTAACCACTGTTCCCATTAGAAACACCAAATTTAATTAGTTTTTGTAGCTGCATTAGATGGAGAAGGTGCATGTTGCTGATAGTTGCTTAGTGGGAATGGCATAGATTTTCCTTTTGTCCACTTATAATTAAAGCGATCTTCTCTATATATTAGATTCAGTGGCTTATAATGAAATGCGATAAAGATTCCTGGAGTAAATCACATTTTTCTTAATATGTTTAAACAATTTTATGGAGTCTTTTATTGATCGGAGGAGGAGCAGTTTCAGTAATAATGTGCTTAAACAGACATGACAAACCATCCAATTACCCAGCACTTCTCAAGGCTAATGCCTGAGGTAACGAGCACGTCACACAACTGTGCTTCTTCCATTTGTGCCAGACGCGAGAGAGGCAGCGGTCATAAACCTCTGGAACGAGTGGCATGAGAGATTTCAGCAAGGACTGGGGGAAAACCCTGTTACTGCGTTGTCTGTGTGGGTGAATTTAGCAGGCTGTGAAATCTTGATCAGAATTTCCCACCAGCAGAATTAGATAACCAACTTTAAGTAGTAAGGATTAGGGAGTTACGTCAAGTTGAGCAGTGGCAGTTTAGACAATTCTGATTCTTCAGTGGAAAGATTGAAGTAAAACGCAAAACATGACACCGAAGAAGGGATGATGAAACAAGCAAACACTGATGAAACACGCAGACAGTTGCACAGGCTTTTATTACTGGATGCAACCACTATGCTTTAAAACAGGATCACATTTAGGTTAAAAATTGAACAAAGTCAGGCAATTGTACATTAGAGCCAGGTGCTTAGTGGAACTAGAAATTTAAGTAAGTCTTTGCTTTTATCTGATGATCCTTGGAAGAAACACTTTGTTCACTTTTGTGAAAGAAATATTTCCTGTTGTTGAGCTTTCCTTTAGAAGGACATATTTCAGTTTCAGTAGCGAGAGCAGTTGTGTAGCTATAAATGCACAGTAGGCTGAGCAGGATAGATCTTTAATTATACCTATCCTTCTGTGAGTGCACTGGGAGACAATTGCTCAAGGCTAATAAGGTTTAAAACATATTCAATGACTCTGAAAAATAAATCTTAATGCTATTCTTCCTCAATCCCCTGTGTTATCTCCTGGGAGACCTTACCATGTCCTTCCAGTACTTAAAGGGGGCCTACAGGAAAGATGGGGACATTTTTTAGCAGAGCCTTTTGGGATAGGACAAGAGGTAATGTTTTTAAACTAAAAGAGGGTGGATTTAGACTAGATATGAAGAATATTTGTTTTTACAATGAGGGTGGTGGGACACTGGAGCAGGTTTCACAGAGAGGTGGTAGATGTCCCATCCCTGGAAACATTCAAGGTCCGGTTGGATGGGGCCCTGAGCAACCTCATCCTGTTGAATATGTCCCTGCTCACTGCAGAGGTGGATTAGACTGGACAACGTTTAAAGGTCCCTCCAACCTAAACTCTTCTATGATTTTATATTTCAGCAATATGAGCATAGCAACTTCTGTTTGCAAGTGAAAGGGGAAAACGCTGGACTTGTATGTAGTCATGCCCATGTCCTGCTTTACTAATAGCTGGGATCCTGCCTTACTAAACCCCACTGTTCAGAAGATCCCAGTCAATATCCTCATGCTCTGCAGGGCTTTGATGTAAAGCCACAAATAATATCAAAGAGATGGCTTCCATGAAAGGACCTGCCAAGACCTCATAGTTGTGGTCACGTTCGTCTGAGATGACCACTGACATTAGATGATTTGCCTGGGGTTACAAGTGAGTCTGTGGAGGGGTTTAAATGAGGACCCCAGCCTAAAGAATCACAGTGTGACAGATTCAGCCCTCTACCAAGTGACATAGCCTACCTCTGCTCAGAATCTGATAAATGAGCTGCATTTCCAGTACACAGCAAGGTGGAAGATGAGTCCCATTCCACCATCGACACAGCCAGTGATACTCAGGCAGACCAGACTGGGAAACCCAAAGAAAGTGGAAAACACTTCGTGTTTAACAGAGGAAGTAATAAATCAACATACAGCCAAACCTGCTTGAAAATCTGAAGGCAAGGAGACAAGTAAATGCTCATCTGGCTCTCTCAAGTCCTACTGACATTATGTTCTAAGGCCAAAACCGAAAATTTTGAATTCAGCAAAAACAGAAGCAGCAGGAGAAAAGTGCACTCAGAAACCCCCTTTGCTCTTTACCTCTTTCAAACCTGAAGTTTTACAAAGAGAACTTGGGCACCACCTCCTTCTTTCAGAGCGAAATATGAAATGTTTGGCAGCGCTGCGTGGCCGAGGCAGTGCTGGCGCAGGGCTGTGGCACCTGGGAGCTGCGGTGGCATTATGCAGCGCGCAGTGCTCACTGTAGGTAAAGGAGGGTATGGAAAACAGATATTAGGCACAACACAGCATTAGAGAAGTGGATCACATTGGTCTCTCATTGAGAAGATTAATGCAGATGATAAAAATTTACTCGTTCTGGAGAAACCGTGGAGCAGAAGGATTTTAAAACCGTGTAAAAAAAATAAAAGAAAACCAACAGGGCAGGAACCTAAATTTTGAAATCCGTTGTAAAAGTCAGATTTCGTGGCCCTCAGAGGTTATTCACCTCTATAGTGTTTGCATCTTTAAAATAAATGGATTGTAAACTAGAAAAGGATTAAAACTGAACCAGATGGAATGAAGCATGTGTACCAAGGAACATCATGAAATCATCACCAAATGCCCACACAGAGGAAAGAAACCTCTGTATAGAGGCAGACCAGCAACGTATGTGATAACATCCCTCTATACAGAGAGCTGAATAAAGAGCCTCTTTCTCTATAGACCAAAGGTTTTTCTTTATCCTTCTTCCTAGCCATGTCCTTCACTTCCTTCACTTTGGTCCTATTAAAAACTCGTCACTTTTTTTGACAGACTGGAGCTGCCAGCCTTTTTGTCATGCTCCGCTGGGCTGATTTTCTGCTGGTGGTGAACTCTCCCCAGCCCTGGGCTTCAGAAAAAAACCCCACTTTTCTATTTTTAAGGTTCTTTCTTCTAAGGATTCCCTCCCAGTTATGCACGATGACATTTACCACATCACCTGTCACTGCAAAGCAAATGCATCTGCGTGTACCCCTTAGCATGGAGGCCAGCTGGCACAGAAGTTCCTTCATCCATGTTATTGAACTTTGCACCCTGCTGAAAGAGTGACTGTGCGCCATCTGCCCTATGGCATGGGCCCAGTGGCACAGGCTAAGTTCCAGACTGGGCTTGGGCACCAGATGGGAGGATATGAATTGTCTGGGAGTGAAACTGGGATAGGGACCACCCTGGAGAAAGACCCATTTCAATCACTGAGCCCCAGTGCTGGGGATGGTCCTTGTTTCATGCAGTTTGGAGACAGCCAGCATCTGTAGTACAGACACAGCTGTTATCTCTGGAAACCAGATAGCTTGTCACCTACCTGAATGTTAACGCTAAAATAAATGTCAAGGCTTGGAGCAACCAGGCTCTTACTTACTGAGAAACGCATATTGAGAGGAGATTACAAACTAGATTCAAAGGTTCAAATAGTTTGGGACATGCTTTGCAAGTGGCTTTGAGCTCTGTGATGGGTTTGCTGAGGTTCAGGCACTTGCAGACCAAGGAACTGAACTGGCACACCAAGGAGGGACAAATGTGCTGCTGGTGAGCACAGGGTAAGATGCCAGTGGGAAGGGCCAAGGGAGGGCGGATTGGTGGGTGGCCAGTGGCAGCCCTGGCTGGGGACAGGGATGCTGAGGGATGATGTCTGCCAGAGGCTTGTTGGTGCTCTCCAGTGATACAAGCTGACAGGAGTCAGGACACCAACATCGCAGCTCTGCATCCTGGCTTCTTCCTGATTTTGGCAGCTCTCTGCTGACAGTGACACAGAGCCCAGAGCCTTGTGCCCATGCTGCATATATGCGGGTCCTGCTCTCTACCACAATTGACACTGCTCTTTGCATATGGGTCAGTGGCACCCCTGATGCCAGCCCCAACACTTGTACCCCTGAATATCAACCTTGGTAGGCTTGACCCTTGTACCTCAAAATCAGCCCCAGTAGTCTCAGCTTCTCTCCACACCAAGCAAGCCCTGTGCTGGGGTTATTCCGGACCTCAGACCAGAGATAGTGCTGTGGTACAGCTGGTGCAGCTCCTCAGCACCCCGTATTAGCAGCAGCATCTGTCCGACTGGTATGTGACTCAGTTGGGACTGGGCACCTCCTCACACGGTGCCTTTCACTATGACTCTGGGGATTTCCACGGAGAGGCAAGCGCTGCTGGCTCTGGTGGGGCAGAGCTGGGGGGTCCTTCTGCCAAAGCGCCTGCACGCAGTGGGGGGATAGCTCCTCTCCACCCCCACCCCCCCCAAGGCCATAGGAGGGCTGGCTGGTCCCAGTGATTTTTTATTTCCTTTCCCCCCCACTCGGGGTTTGGGCGGCCGGCCAGCCACAGAGAAGGTGAACTGATGAGATGTGGTGACAGCAAGCTGCTGCTCTGAGTATTTAATTTTTAATTCCTCTCAGGGCTTCTTTTCCACCCCCTCCTCACCCTTGCATCCTCGGGGGAAGGCTGTTGGCACCTGTTTCTGGAGCTTGCTGTCCTTGGCTGCATGCCTGACCGTGAGGGATGAGAGGGGGGTGTCCCCGGCCAGCCCTGGTGGGTGCTGCCAGGGAGTCCCTCCAGAGCAGCTGCTTTCCCACATCAGCATTAAAGGATGGGACATCTGAGGCACCCCGAGGGCTGGGGCTGCCTCCCAGCTCAGTGGGATCTGCCTGCATCACTGGTCCTGAGGCCAGGCTCCCTCAGGCTTCTTTTCCCAGAGGCTTCCCCTCATTTTCCTTCAATGGAGCAACCACCAGCAAAAGATGCTTCTGGTCAAGTTGGGCTATGAACACACTGGACAGCAGGAGTACACCACCTGCCAGGGTACCTTCCCACCACACTGGCCATGAGCGCATCCCCCGTATAGCTAGAAGACATTCGAATGTGTTCAGACTTCCCATTTGAAAGAACAACAATAAATATTTCCTTGCAAGGGCAGCTGTAAGCTGTGCAAGCCCAAGAGAAGCATTGCAGAGGGCTATCAGGAAGAAATTGCCAATCTTGCCACCGAGAAGATAAAATTGCCTGAAATATTGGGAATTGCCACCTGCCTGGTAGCCTGCCACTAGCTCGTCCAAGGGCAGCTCAGAAGCTCCTTGGCAGGGACACAGGAGCAGTGCAGCTGTCCAGCTGTCTGCAGATCCCTTCCTCTCGCCTCTCAAGCCATTCCTCCACTTAAAAATGTTATTTTGGGAAAGAAATGAATAAAGGGAACAGCACTGGAAAAGCACGGGGAATTCAGCAAACAAAAGAGAAGCTGTTATTTTCAAAAATGCCTCAAACTGGTAACTGTGGCTTGTTTTAACCTCTTCTCTCCCAGCTGCCTCTTCACCGCCCTGTCCAGAGCGTCCTCCACAAGCTGTGTGCAGGTAAAATGTGGTTTACTACAGGCTTTTGATACTGGAGCAACACCATGGTGAACTAATAACTGGCACATTGTGAACTAATAGTGAAGTACATTTCCATTTTTAATCTGACACTTTGAATTAAGTGAGGTGAGAATTTCTGCAAGAGCCTGAACATCTATTAGAAAGAACAAAAGTCAGGCGAGGAGTCACCCTACTAGTGTGTCTGTCAGCTTTTGTCATCTCTAAAGAAGTTGTATTTTTCTAATTGGGGCATCACAAACCTTATGTGGGCATGATGAGTGATGGGAGTGTAACACTGCACAGCAGCTCACTGGCTGTGGTTAGCAGAGAAAAGACCATCACTGCTGCAAGAACAGAAACTTAATCTGCCAAGGCTGAAGATCCGGGTAAACACTGTAAATTTCACCAAGACCGCCATGGAGCACGGCTATTTCATCAGCTCTTGTTTATCCTTGCCACCAGCGTGACCAGGTCCGCAAGGTCTCTTTGCGGCCCCAGTCAGCCCCGGCACAGCTCTTCTGCCTGCAGCATCCTGAGCCAAGGGAAGGCACAGGTGACATCGGGGCCACCACTGCAGTTTGCTCTGCAGGTCCTCCTGAAAAAAAGCAACCGATTGCCTTTCCTGCTACATGTTTTGGCTGGGACTCCCCATGGATGCCATGAACCTGGCAGAGTTGCTCTCTCACAGGCAATCTCATTTTTGAAACATCAGAAGAGTCCATTTTGTTTCAAGAAGAAGACTTTAAACATTGGTCCCTGGATTTTCCCTTCCAGAAGTATGAGAAAATAAAAATGTATTTTTTGTTCAGAAAAAGAATTGTTTCTCGTTCCACTGTCTCTAATCTCTCCGGTCCCAGCACTTCTGCCTTTCACTGCTTTTACCTTAGAGGGAAAGGAGGGACTTCCCTGGCAGGAGTCACTCAGCTCCTTCATCAGGCTCTGACAGCAGAGATAAAGCAAAACATAGACAGTCTTTCTGCAGCTCTTGAATAACTCAGTGACCAGACAGTCCCACACAGACCTCAGAGCTGTAAGTGGTTTAACATCATGTGCCATCAAACATTACATGCCTTGCAACTCACACTGAGGATTTTGATTAAGGAAACCCCGCCATGTGGCAAGGAAGAACTGCAAATTCTGATGATGTTCTCAATTTTTAGCAGTAAAGTAACTGAAAATGAAGGGAAATAATTGGAAGTGAAATCTATGTGCTGTGTAAAATCAACAATAATGTTAAAGCAAGAGGAGACTGTGGTTAGACTGAAAGATGCATCCTCGGCCAGCCGTGATTTTGCATTATTCTTCCTCACATCAGCCTGTGTAAAAAGTCTAGAAAAATGCAGGCAACCCTTCAGATGAGACTGTTTTAGTAGGGTCAGAATGACTTTATGTGAAAAAAACTCACTCAAGTTAAAAAATAGGACACTTGACAGACAGGTCCAGAGTCCAACAGACAGTGTTTCTGCTGAGATATAATTGCTCTAATTGGACCTGGGCTTGCTAAAATGGTAAAGTTAAAGAGGACTCTGCAATCATGCTGCCATTCTGCACAAAAGAATAGTGTTGTGATAGGAAGCATATAGTGGTTGTGGAATTAATCAGCAGCTTTGTGCTCACTTCCCCCTGGCATCTTGGATTTGCCATTAGGAACATGCACACAATATGAGCAGAATATTTTCTTTAGAGTTAAAGGTTCTCGGGGCTCAATTGCTTCATGGCTGAAGTCTCTTTGAGTGTTATTCAGCTGAAGTTAGACACTTCAAATGAGCTGGATCCACTGTGGTTTTGCAGTCCTGGAGGAGACACAGAAAGGCTGTGTAAGGCACAATCAGGGAATCTGCCTGCTCTAGGAGTGAGGGAATTTGATGAGAAAATAACTTTGATGTTCTTCAGCTCTAACGTGCCTTCCCTGGAGTGAAAGCCTATAAACTACCTGATCTGCTCATCTAATAAAACCTCTGTACAAATCTGGATATTTCCAAAACCTGATCTCTTCTATAACATGAGAAAAAACATGAAGTTCTTAAAGGCAAAATCTCTCTCCTCCAGTAGCACATACTGTGCAAGGAACAGTGACAGCAGAACAGCCAAAAAGCAGCAAACCTTCCCCCTGGCCTCATCTTATTATCACCTAGTCACTTCGTCCTTCCCAGGGCTCTAATTCCCCTCTTACCTTGTCCTACCTAGTCCATCTTGCCCCTGACTCTGCCTGGTCCCGATGCCCTGTTCTCTTGATGGTGAAGTTCAGCACACGGCTAAGAGGCTTTGCAACAAATGCACCAGGTATAAACCCGCCCCAAAGCCTTTCAGCCCCGGCCTGCACTTGCTTCCATGTGCAGGCAAAGCTGGCTGAAGCACTCTCTCCTGCCTCTCTGGAGTTGCTTGGCAAATGTGCAAAAATACGGGTGTGATGCTCAGGAGCTGCTCATGCCCCACCAGCACTAGCAGAGGGAGCCCCAAGTGAGGCCAATCGTCAATAAAGAGCCAGCTTGGCCTCTTGCACCCTCCTGAACAAAAATGCTTTCTCAGGTCATCTGCAGCAACACCCTACAGTTCTTGCCCTTTGCTCACACTGCAGATAGCAGTTCCTGGTTACAGAATGTGCATCACCCAAAATGTGAACAACAGGTCTGACATCCTCCCTTACATCCAGGCAAAGCACCAAGGCTGAGCATAGGTGAGTGCAGGGAGGTGACCTAAGTAAGGCACAGAAAAATGGTCCTGTTCCTCAGAGCCTGAGTCACTAGGAACCATGTCACCAGCCAGTCCATTTATCCATGCAGTCCTTTATCTATTCACACTTCTTTTCCTTCCCTGCCTTGACATTCCCTTTGCATGAGCACTGAGATGGTCTCTCATCAGGACTGTGAGAGATGTACAGGGACTTCGAAGCATCAAACATGCCCCACGCTCAGCTTCTGTCTCCTCCCGATGCCAGCTGTGCTCTGTGCATCACGGGCTTTGCTCCACGTATGGGCATGTCCAAAACCCCGACAATGTGGTGAGAAAAATTGACCATGGATGACGTTCTCCAAAGAAGTGTGTATCTCAGCCAAAATTGGACAGGATTTATCAACACAAGCCCAACTAAAAAAGAGAGGATGTGTTAATTTCCAGTTAATATGTCTATGACAAGCCAAAGATCATAAAAGTAATAGTAAAAAAAAAAAGTAAGGTTTGACATCAGTGAGGCTTATGCAGCTAAAACTTTGCACAGTTCTGTGAATATGTGCAGCAAAAAGCCTTGAATTAAAAAATAAGAGAAACAGAGCTAAACCAAGACCTATCCTCTGCCCTCTCCTGTGAGAGGAGGTGTTGCTGGGAGTTCCAGGCACTGGGCAAATTAAAACCAGCCTTTCTGCCCAAACTACAAGCTTCTTGGCTTTTCTGCATGTAAATCAGATCCTTACATTATCTCAGTGTCATTTTGTGGCTGAAAGCAATTCAGCAACTATCAGCACAGCCAGACTGAAATTCAGCAGAACAGGATCTAAGCACTTCAGCTCTTAATGATTAGATGTTTCTGTGGAAATGAATCTCACAGAAAAATGAAGTTCGGCAGAAAGTTGACAGTGTGCGGAGATCGCAGAAAGGAGAGGAACTTTACAACTCAGCCTTCCCATTTTCCGTCTATAGGGTTTCAACATTTGCTAAAGTTATAGTGAGGGCAGCTTCTTCACAGTGCTCCCTCTGGGAAATATCACATTCAGCAATTCCTGAATTACAGTTTCTAATTATATTTTCATACTGTAATGCTGTCTGAAATGCAAATTTGATGACAGAATAATTTGATCCATGTAAAATAATTACAAAATTACTGTTTCTCAAACCTCAACTCATACTCCCTGCTATTTAAGAAGATAAATTTAACAGCAGCAAAAGTACAGCCAAAACACAGTCTATTTTTTTTAACTGTTATCTGACTATAACTATCTGCATAGATTTTGGCTCACCGTGGAAGATTATTTCTAAAATCTGACTACAAAAACCCATTCCAGAGTTATGATTTTTGTTGCTTTAGCTTGGAACTAACAACCAGGTCATCTTTTATTTTCCATCCAGAGAACCATACGCATGGTATCTGTGTTTAACTGGGAAAAGCAACTGTTGATTAAAATTCCAAATCTTTACTGCATCTCATTTATCATTTAAACCAGTTGTTGCTAATGTTGACGCAGATAGCACGACGTAATGAATTTTTAGCAGGGTGAAAACCAGTTTCTGCAATATGTAAAGTCTGAAACCCCATGCTGCTGCCCCAATTCCCACCTTCTGACAATTCCCCTCCCTGCATGGGCGTTTTTATTCCCCCTCGAATTAATGCCTTGAGTAGTGGCTAGGACCTTTAAAAAGACAGCAGAAATCTCACTGTTTGAAAAATGCAAGGAGTCATTGCTCTGTGTTGCAAGGTTTTTTTAGATTTTATTATGCTTCTATCTTAAATTTAAGATTGTCATTGTCCATCAACTCAACCAGATCAAGGTAGAGCACACTGAAAGCTCAAGTGTGTTATTACTGCCAGGCTAGAGGCATCAACAGCTCGCATCTGTTTTTAATTTCCCTGGCTGTATTCAGTTGTGTGAGCAGTGGCTCAAGGAGATCTCAGTCCTGTTTTTAACCGAAGTCTTTCCTAAGAGGAAGTGCTCTGATTCCTCAGGAATTACTGGTCCGCTCACCCTTCTCTGTGAACAAGGAGACTGTCAGAAGGAATCACCTCCTCCTTGTGTGCGTGCAATGGAGCGACATTTGCAAACGGTATGAAGGCTGATGGGAGGTATGAGGGTCGATCTGGACTCCCCAGAAGAAGGTGGAGTGTCACCAAGAACTGTGCATGCCATTTTTCTCTTTATGTCAGAGGATTTCAAGTCCAAGGAAGTTGACAGTCTCACAGTTGTGGCATTGGGCAGAAGAGGAGGGATGGGCTGCAGCCACCTTCCTCCCCTTCTTCGCAGTAGGAAGGAATCTACAGGCTGTTTCTCATGGTGGGTGAAGCCACGACAGGGCAGAGATGGCAGGATGCTTAGCATCACATTGCCTGGCAACTTCACACACTAAGGTAAAATCCAAGTGTTTGTCAAAAGGGTTTAGTATAGAGCTTACAAGGGAAAATGAGACTATGAAATCACTGAGCAGAGGCACGCATCCCTGGGTCGACTCACACACCGCTCCCTGCTCTTCCCCTGAGGAGGGACCTGTGCCTTATCCTTCAGCTGCAGACCCTCAAAGTGCCTGCATGCTGCCCATCTGGCTGCATCTCGGCCATCCCTACCTCTGGGTCTCATAGGAGCCTAGGCTGATGGGATGCTCCAAATCCCCAAAGACAGAAGGGGTCAGAACTGGACACTCTGCCAAGGAAGACATATCCTTGTGCAGCCTCATCAGCACTCACCAGTTTCCCCAGTAATGCTGCCTCTCAGACCACAGGGACGAGAATCCTTCTCGTAAAATGTGAAGTAGTTTATTATCTTCCTCTCTCAGGCCAAGTTAGTGCCTTTTGAAGACTTATTCAATATCTCTAAAGATAGGTCCAACAAGGTATGTGTATTCTAGCTGACGGTGAGGAACCTATTTTTAAACTATTTCTAACGAATAGCTCTTGAGCAAAAGTTGCATCAATCATTATTTCACCTTCCAGGTGTTTTCAACACATTGAATGCTATAGGACATTGTAGTCAAGCATAAATGAATGAGGTGAACCCCCAGCCCTCACTGAGCATCACTGTCATACTGACAACTCAAGTCAAACCTGGCAGGTGACTGCAGCTATTCATGGAGCCAAATCCTCCAGAAGTGAAGATGAATGACTTTTCTTGAATGACAGGTGCCATTCAGCTCGAATCTGTCCCTGTACTTCATGCCCCAGTCCCTTGCCAGACTTGCCCCACGGGTGTAAGCTGGCCAAGAAGCAGACCTCAGAGAGTGGTGGGATGCACTGACCTCCTCCCGCTGCCCTCCTCTCCCCTCCACCGCCTAGACTCCAGGGGGAATTCCCATGCAGGTGCGGGGGCAAAAACCACTGTCAGCCAAAACTGCTCCCCATGCTGGCTGAGGAGCAGCTGTACCCAACTCAGCCTGGGTGGGTGGCTGGGGCGAGGACAGCAAGAGCCCCGCTCCCTGCAGAAAGGTTGCTCTTCATGAGATGCTAGCACCTCCACACCGAAGCTGTGAGGCTCCTGTAAACCTTGGTTAAACTCACCTCCAAGGAGGCAGTCGAGATTCCTTGTGCACTGATGCACAGGCATCAGGTGAAGGATTTAATAAAGAAAATGTAAAATATTTTGGGACCCTTCCCAACACTGATGTTTTAGGCACAGGAGTTAAACTGGAAAGAACAGATGAGAAAACACCAAGTGACATGGTGTAGAGGTTTCAGATGCATTTATCCTTGATGCTCTATTAAGAATGCCAAATGCAGTGAAATCCGGAGCATTAAGCTGTAACTTTCCTTACAGGAGTGCTTTCAGTTTTAATCTCTGCCTTGGCTCCATTTCTGAAACAATTACTTCTGCTGCATTTGGTAATACGAAAATAATTTTTACAGAATCTTTTATTGCTCTGTGTTTTAAATTGTTTCGTAGCTCAGTGATTGTTTCAGAGTGGCGGCTGCTTTAGAAAATCATTACCATTATCAACAAACCCTTTGAACTTTGGGAGGAAAGGAACAAGAGCATATAATTAGAAAAGATAAGAACGATCTATCATACTTTTCCAGGAAACAACACACATGATGCTTCAGCTGTGATCTATTCTTAAAATGAATCTATATGTTCCCACACAAACAAACTCAGGCTGTGGCACTAAACTTCAGTAGCCTCCTTCCCCACAATAGCACCCTTGGAGTAAGTTCAATACAGAAACAGACCCAAACTCCCTCTTCTTTTTACAAAAAAAACCCCAAATAACATTTAATTTTTCAGTTTCTGTGGTGCCGCTGTTCTTTTTTTAGCTATTCTAACCGCTCTCAACCCACAACAGAGAAAAAAAAGAAGCAGAAAAACGAGCTGTACATGTGCATGTGAGAAGAAGGGTAAAAGCCTGTGTTGCAGCAATGTTGCTCTCTTAACATGTTTCAGATAATCTTTCAGGAAGCTCTTGATCTTTTCCTCTCTAAACACTAAATGGTCAAGAGTGCTGCTTGCCCCAGGAGAGGGACAGAAAGCCCGGGGACCGAGCGGGGACTCCGTGTGAACAAAGATGATTTAAAGACTCGAACTTTGGGAGTTTGATTTCAAGCTGTTGCTAGCTGCATCGGCTGCTGACTTCTCCCTCACTGAGCACATTGAGGACAAACCTGCTTGAATTGGCCGGAGTAAAGAAACTACAGGTTCCAACAGAGGTATAAATGCTGAAATCAACACAATACCTAAACATAATTTCTTTTGACTGATGAATACATTAACCTAGGATTAGTCCTGTTCATTTATATCCCTAAAGTGTCAAATGAGAACAATATCGTTTTATTCTCCTTTCATGGATCATTAATCTAAATTTAACTCCACTTTGCAGTCTGCACACAGAATTAGTAACTGGAAGCTGCTTTGCATTTATCTGATAGTGCCGGGCTTGTTCATCAAGGCAAACTTCCAGCCAAAACAAACAAGGGAAAAAAAAATATCAGTCACGATAAGCCACTTTCTACCCTATTTTTTTTTTAAAGGTAAAAAAAGACAAACACGACCCAACTGATGAAAGCATAAAGCAGAAGGTTACCTCACACTGCAGAAATGCAAGTTTTTAATAGTCCATGCTCTGGCAGCCCCTGAGAAACA
>NW_009722149.1:172352-176133 GCF_000703405.1 Apaloderma vittatum | reverse complement strand
TGGCGGCGGCAGCAGGAAAAAATCCAGCATCCACTCGGTTCTCACAAGGCTTTGGCTGCGCGGCCCAAACCGCAGGCTCTGCCTCCAGCTGACGTCAAGGCGGCTGTCACATGGCCAGGCGCAAGCCCAGGGAGCACTGGTTGTCCTGGCAACCCCAGCACTGCTCCGAAATTATTTCAATAGGTCATCTGTCATACTGCGCGCACATTGGAACCATCACGGGAGCCCGGACAACCCAAACACCAAGGGCTCACTGCAGCCGGCTCAGCCGGGGCAGTTGGTCCCATTGCCGACGCTCTCTTAACCCTGTCCCCGTAAGAAAATGTGCCTCCCTCTTCCTCTTCCTCTTCCTCCTGCATGCTCAGCCTCCAGCAAAAAACCCCACACACTTACATGCTTTATTTAGCCAAGCAAAGGGGCGAAAGCACTGCCCTTCGCGTGTACTGGGGCGCCTTGATGATGCGCAGCCGGGCGCTGCACCGGCTGGCTAAAATTAGGGTCTTTCGAACTGACACACAGCTGAGGTTTTATTCATAGCCACAGAGATGCACATTTGGTCACCAGCATCTCTGCCCAGATTTGGGGTGAGACAGAAGCGATCCTTGCTGAAGTGATGCGGGGAGGCAGCCATGTGGGGTTGCAGGCCAGTCCCTGGAGGTGCTTGGGTGCCTGGCCAGCCCAGCCTTGTGTCTCTGAGCCTCAGCCATCAGCCTCTCTTGCTCACCTGCCCGTGATGCTTCTCCTGCTGTTCCTGCAATACATCCCAGGAAGGGGGACAAAGCCTCCACCTGGCTCTGACTCACCTCCCCAGCCTTAACCTGCAGGCACAGACCCGGCACTGGTGTCTCAGATTTCCTTGTAACTCTAGCTAAAGCCCAGTCCTTCACCTAAATTTCCTTTCTGTCTCTCCCCACATCACCTTAGAGGTCTCCACAGTACATGCAGGCACCAGGGGCAGGACATGAGAAAGGCTGGGAGGAGAGAGGGACTTTCACTTGCAAGAATCAGGGAGGAAAGGCAAAGTGTCAGCAACAAGAAAACATTCCTGTGCCCACCTGAGTCATTGAGTTACTGACTGGGGCCCAGGATGTGAAATATCAGGAACTGACTGCAATAAATGGCTCTGATGAAAGTGGAAGAAGATGTAAAGCTGCACAGGATCTGCAAATGCAAACACCGGGGTATCCTCAAATGAAGTTGGCTTTGATCCCTTTTGATCTGCTTTTGAGGAGAAAGTACTAGAAAAGAGAATCTGGTCTACAGAGGGGTGGTGGAGGAGCTTCCCCCCACCCAAAGCAGAAAGAGGATGGTGAGGATGTGGGACTGTCAGGCAGTGAGGGGACCACTGAGCCCCATCGTCCTCCTCTGTATCCCTCTCCTGACTGCTAGAGCAGCAGGCGCTTCGGATGTTCAGCTCAGCATCAACAACAGCCAATGCTGGTTTGTGTAACATTTAGTGAGATATGTATCTCTCTCTCCAGCACAGCTTATAAATCACCTTGCCAGCACTGCTGCTGTGCTGGGGTTTCTCAGGGAAGTTCAAATTAGAGAGCAAAACCCTCTGGAATTGTGAGCTGCCCCCCCGGCCTCGCTGCAAAGCAGTGACAAAGGCTCGAGGAGTTATTACAATAGAATAGGCAGTCCTCGCTCTCTAAAATTCATGCCAGGCAAAGAAAATATTCACGGTTAGCTAGGAAACCTGTGCCCATTTAACAGAACAATAATGTGATTAATTTTAAAAAACCCATTGATTTCTACATGTTACATATAATCACACATATTAATCCAGTATAGAAGTTTGAAACTTCACGTCAACACTCACCAATAGAATTGTACCATAGCATGCAGATGTATTTTTTCACTTAATGCCAATGTTTGTACAATAAAACAAAAACCTTGGGATTGCAGTGTAAAAATATATCCCTCAATGGGTGCTTCTTACTTTCTCTTAGTCTGTCAAAAATGTGTGCACCTGGGGGAGACCTTAATGGTTTTAATTCTTTTAAAGGCCCTTTTACAAAAGCAGACAATATAATATATGCATTTTAATCATCACAAAACATTTCAATAGCTGTTTTGCCAATGTTCTAAAGGACTGGTGGAGGTGACTGGGCAGGGACCCCCCCCGAGCTCCATGCAGGACTTGCTTGGGAACCCACTCTCACTCCTAAGCCCGATCCTCCATACCTACAGATACAGGGATACGCAGAGCACCTCTGTCCTCTGGCATAAAAATAACCCTTTCACTCTCACAGGGTATTTCTGCTGTGGGGCAAGATCCCGGAGGTGTTTCTAACTATGCACAGTGTTTATAAGGATATCCTAACTATATGTTGTGAAGGTTATAATTTTCAGGCAGTTGAAAGATTCTGTGTGAAAGAAAAAGATCAATGCTCTGAAAAACATCTGATAATGGCAGCCTACAGAGTGCTGTTCCCAATTCCCAGGGCTCAGCAGAGGTCCCGCTTTGCCTCTCCACCGATGGTGTCTGAGGATGACTCTTCCATATGGAGATTTTCTGAATTTCTGACTGAAATCCCTGCTTCTCCCCAGCATTTGCTGTAACCCACAAAGTTTTCCAGGACTAGGGGCAAGGGAGACCTTAGACCATGCAGACAGACACAGAAATGAAAGCAACAGCATTTTTCCCTCAGAGGGTTAAAGAATCCTGCTAAAAGTGGCAGAAAAGCCTATATTCCCTGAATTAGTTTAACTTCCCCATGATAAAACCCCCAATGTCAAACCAGTCTCTTTTGTAGTGCCAATCAACCAAGTGAGTGCAAAGCAATGAGACATGGGCACTGACTGGAAAAATACATAAAAGATATTTAAAGGCTGAAGCCTGCTGAGAAACAAATGCGTTGCCTCCACCTGGGACCATGGTACAAAGACTCACACTCCTCCTCCTGCTACGAGGATGTGATGCCTTGTGGGGAAAGATCTCCGTCCTGCATTTGGGACTGCTTCCCTCCCTCCCACCTGCCCACCCCTCCTGAGATGGGCCCTGCCAGGGGACATGAGTTGGCTCCTTCACCCTTAACATTATGGACAGTCTGCCAGAGCTTCACAGGCTGCAGTAATATGTGCTATATATATCATAACATACACATAGATAGCTCTAATACCTAAACCTGCCTATTACATGCGTGTATTGGGACCTATGTAATAACTTACACACAAATACAGCGCTATAAGATGGCACAGAGTCCAGCTTTTCCTTCTGTATGTCTTTTGGCTCTGCAGAGCTAACAAGAGATAACATTTGTTTGCCCATAAAATGGAAGACGTGCAGGGAGCAGAAAGTCTATATGGGTTGATCTTTGAACCCACAAAAGACTGGATCTTCCCTGGTGTACATTTCCGCTCTGAGAAAGGAGCCGCATCCATGTAAGCAGCTGAGAATCTACTCTTGGTTTTCCTTTTACCAAATCAACACTTAGAAAAGGGCTTCATCTTGAAATCTTCCCGCAAACATCCATGACTTTTTACTGTTTTTAAAAACAAAAGGAAGAAAAAAAGCAAGTAGGCATGATTTCCATGTGATGTATAAATATATATATATAACAAACCACATGTGTTTTGCTGATCTTTGCAGCTTGCTGTTTGAAAGAGTGGCTAATGTTTCCGTTGGCATCAGTTACACAGATAAAAAAAAAAGGCAGAAACAGGGCTCAGCAAAATATTGTCATGTTCACTTTTGCACTTGTAGAAAAACAGGGTGGAAAAAACCCCACAGGAAAAGACATTTTAGTTTTGATATGGCTGGGATGGCACCACCAGC
>NW_009722149.1:152962-172321 GCF_000703405.1 Apaloderma vittatum | reverse complement strand
GGTGGGGCAGGGGGAGGGGGTGAGTTGAAATAAAAACAAGAAGGGAAAGTGGTTCAGCCCACCCCATTCACTGATGGTGGCCCAGTGAAAGAATTATTGTTCAAGTCAAATCAGGTGGAAGATGGTTTCCCAGGAATGCAGCACTGTAAGAAAATCCTACCCTTTCCATATATCTGTCATGGCTCTTTAGTGCCACTAATTCCTGCTCTCAGTGAGAGTGGTTCCCCTTTCAGAAGCAATAATTTCAGGTTCCCACACAGGACCAGCAGCTTAGGGCATTCTCCCAGTTCCCTTCCTATCAGTGAGAAAAGTCACTGGACCAGAGTGCTGGGAGGGTGTGAGCATCAGCAGCAAGGACCCATTCTCAGACAAAAACCTCTGATGAATGCTGCTGAGGGTGGTGGAGAGCTCTTGCACCATGAGCTGCCTTTTTGTGATGTGTTTTGTAGAAAGGATCGCTTGATCTGCAACAATTTTTCTGGCATTTGAACCTAAATAATGCCATCCTCTATCCTTAGACAGTATTGTGTTGACTTTTCTCCTCCCCGAGATATGTAGTAGCTTCTCACTTGATCTTTTAAAACCCCTGCTTGCACCTGCCTCCTCATAGCAGCTGATCCGTTTTGGGGCTCATACGTCCCTCCTGCATCTCCTCCCCAGTGCTGATGTCCCCACATCCTCCTCTCTCTCTGCTCATCCTCCTGGATTTCCGTTCCAACGCCCTTGCCCTTGCGCTGCACTACTCGTTTGTTAGATGGGAAAAGCATCTTGAACCACAAGGGAGATACAGCTCACTTTCTGTGACTCTACAGATCTTCCAGGACTACATCTATTCTGGCAGCTAAAAGGAACTGGGGCCCATTCTCTGGCCCAGAGACCTGGTGTCACAGCACTGTTGGAGCCTGGAGCACCAAGCCTCTCCCCAAAGAGGGTGGCCTTTTCCCTTCCCACTTGTCAGGAAGGACCTGAAGCCTGTGTTGTCCGCCAAACTAAAGCCAGGAGAGTGAGAAGAGTTGAGGGTGGCCACCACGTTGAACATTTGGCCTCTGTGCGAGATAAGGAATTGCCCTTGCGGGGGGTCCCACCTCTCCGGCACTGAAGCATCAGGAGCAGCTTAAAAACTTAAGAGAGCAGATGAAAACTGAAATACTCTTAGCTGGAAAAATAAATAAATCCCATCATCTAGCAATCAGTACCTCCTAAGGGACCAGCCAGAAGACTTTGCTGCTGCATGTGGATGCTTTCCATTAATTGATGCACTTGAGTTGTATGCACTTATCTGGGGGCCAAACTGAAAGAAAACAGGGAAAAGTCATTTGGATCAAAGAAGAATTGATTACTTGGCAACATGCAGGGAAAAATAAATGCACTTTGGATCAAAGAAAGCATTTGGGGCATATTTGGAAACAAAGGTCTTCATCGGCATTGGGACTTCAGCAAAGACCTGAATGGGCAAGAGGGGTCACCATCACTTGCCCCACTGGTGATCACCCTCCCGAGCCCCTGCAGAATGCTCAGCTGGGAAGAACAGACTGCCCTTCTCTTCTCAAACTTGGCTATTTACATGGTTTAACCCAACCTGGCTCATTTAGACTGAATTTGCTGATTGTGTCCAATGCCCAAAAGCAGCACTTTCCTGGAGAATAATCGATTTACAGATTTTCATCCCAGACTGAAATAATATTTTGGGTAGCAAATTACCCCCTGAGCCCTCTTGCCAGGTTCTCTGTGGTCTCACAATAACATTTTTTAATTGTCTGGCTCTTCTGCATCTCCTTGCTGTTTGGAAGTCACATCTGAGCCACAGAGATATTAAGATCCTGACCCAAAGTCATCTAAGCACATGGATAACCTTATCCTGGCTGAGATGTTACACGTGTGCTGAAGTATTTGCTGGATGAGAGCCCAAGTGCCTGACAGCATCGTGGAAACCAACCGTGCACACAGTGATAGCGAGAGCAGAAAAACAAAGAAACAAGATAGAAATATCCTTTTGCTCCCAAATAAATCTTTTTCCAATAAGGAGAAAGGAACAGAAATCAGTAACAGGAATTCAGTCATCTGTATTTTAGTCCCACCTATATGAAAAAAGAACATTTTCAGTTTTTCAAAAACTCTTTGCAGCTTTTATCACACTTGGCAAGTTTCAAATGTTTTTGTTTTTTCTTATTTTCCTTCTCCTGTGCTTCCACTCCCTCCTTGTCTTCCCCCTTTCCCTGAGCTGCTGCCATCCACTTCTGTGTAGCTTATCTTATCCAAGTAGCTGCTATTATTTAATTTGTAATAACAAATCAGCAGCCCACACCTTCGCATGGAAATACTCTATCACACTCCTACCAGTGTGCGAATAGTCTGATTTATTACAGAATGAATTTTGGCACACCTTTGGCATGGCACTTTACTGCCCGTGCCCAGGAACGAGATCATCACTTTGTCCTTCCTTCGTGGAGAAGCTGCAGTCTGGGCCCAGCACTTCCCATGGCTCTGAGGACCTCAGAGGCAGGTCAGCTCTTGGCACTGGAGGCATGTTTCCCTCTGCAGAGGACAGTGGCAATTTTCATCCCTCTCCCAGGAGCCTGGCCGGTGCCTGTGTGAACATCTCTGCAAAGAGAGCTGCTTCTCACACCCTGACCCCCAAAAAACCCTGGTGAAGGAGGGCCTTAGGCTGAGCACATCACTGTCTGCCCTCTCCTTGCCCAGCCTTGGCTTGCCATCCAGCCATTATCTGGCCACAGGGAAAATCTCACCTGGGCTGAATCTGAAGACAATAAACCACTGACTGCTTCATTTCCCTGCCAGTCCTGAACAGCACATCTCCATGACCCTCCCCATCACCCAGTGTCTCCCCAGCAGCTAATCTCTGCTCCTCAATTCTAGATGGGTAGAGTGTAAATCACCAGGCTTTGTCAGACTTTTTATCAGTGGGTAGGCGAGGTTTGGAGCAGAACAAGAAGAGTGGCTCATAAGAAAGCCCTGGACTTTCGCTCTCGGGAGGGGAACTCGCTGTCCTTGCACACATCATCACACTGTAGTGTTTCTGGCAGGCACTTCGTTAACTTCTTCCTCTGCAGATAATAGAGAAAGGCTTCCCAGTGTCAGTAGCTGCTGAAGAGATAGCAATGAAAGCATTTTTGGCATCAATTTTCTGGCTTACACCAGGTGTCTTTGCCCTTTCCTTGATAATATGCACTCTTCCCCTTTCTCTCTTTGATACCCAGAAGGTAAGTGGTGATAAATTTGTCATATATTTCCTAAACACAGGAGTAGGAGCCAGAGAGATTATCGTACTAGGACACTGAAGATCCCTGCAGCCTGGACCTGCAACAGGAGGTGGGCACGAAGCGGTGGGTTGATTACGGTGTTGCTTGGCATCTTTGGCAGCAACAAACCCAAAAGCTGTTGATCACCAGGGAGAGGGGAGCAAAGTAGTCCCTCTCTAGCCGTCTCCCACTGCTTCTCCACAGATGATGACAAGCAAATAGTCTGTCAGGACCCTAGACACTAATCCAAATCTCTCCAAGCTCCAGCTGGTGCTCTGTGTCTCTCTTCAGTGTCCTTCCCTGACACCAGATCAGTTTGCTCTCCCTATCTATCAGTCTTTCTGCTGATTTAGCTGATTCCTGGGGCACACACACACAGTGTTTTGCAGGGAGGTATGAGCTCACTCTGCCACTGGTTTGAATTGACTGGAAGGCACATGTGTAAGGTTTATGGGGGGAACAAAACAAAAAAAACAAGCAAAGAAGGTAACCACACTCAGACAATGTTTGGTTGCTTTAGAGCACAAGTAAGATAGAGCTAATAACTGTCTGCCAAAAATATGTAGAAATAGCCCAAGAATAAAAGAAAGCAAGCTAGCAAAAGCCAGATTCTGTGAGATCCAGTTACCAGTGTTTGCTGCATTCACCACTCTCATCTGTCTTTAACAGGAACTAAGAACATACTTCGAGTGAAAATCCTCACTGCTTGGAGCACCTTGCTGTCCTTTGCAGAGACGACCCTGTCCAGCCAGAACAGATGTCCTCAGTCTCCTCATAGCAATTGAAAACTAAGGCTGTTTTCCCACATTATCTCTGCAAATCACCTAGCTGTGCTAAATCCTGGCAACCAAATGCAGCAAAACAAACCAAACCAGAGCAAACATGAGGACGTCACCGTAATGAGAGGAACTCGGCTTTGGTGAGACTGACAACCTGCCACAGCCAGGTGCCACGCATCCAACCCTCGTCTCTATTGCTTGTCAGCGTGGGCAAGAGCAGTATTTTCCAGCTGGTCTACCCACTAAATTTTCATGTGTGGGTTTTTTTTTTTAGTTCAGGTTCTGAATGCCTGGGATGGCTCCTAGGCTATAAATGTGTTAGCTTTTTAAGAAGATGCGAAGAGAAGACAAATACGGACAGATGCAAGAACCTGTGCTCCTGACCCCCTGAGGCTGAGCCACTACTGCCACCCAGTTCTGCTCAGCCACCCTCTCCCAGGTGGTCACAGACCCTCCAAGGGATTGTGTGGCACCTGCTCACTTGCAGCCTGCTCCTTCCCTGCCCTGCTCCCTGGAGCTTCATCATGTGGCCGTAGAGCAGAGCCCTGCAGTCTTCTCTCTAAGGCTGCATGAGGTGTTGCAGCTGCATATTTTATCTGCTTCAGGAAGATTCAAGTAGGAGAGTGACGTTTCAATAGTGCTGAATTTGATGGACCGTTACTCAGAACTGGTGAACGAGAGATTGAAAACTTTGAAATGGGTTGAGTAAGAGCTAACCCAAACCAGTGTTAACTTTGCAAATTAAACTCGCCCAAGCAGTTAAGTGCTGTGAATCAGCCAAGTAAAATGAGAACCAGGAGAGAGAGGAGTTATCAGGAAGACAGAGTAACACCCAAATTTAAGTATGGTTGCAAAACAAATTTAATTGTTCATCTCAGTTTGCGGTAAGAGAGGACAATGAAGAGAGAGGCAAAGATCAAGGGTAGCTGATTAGACTAAGAATATGAGGATAAAAATTACCCACACAGAAATGGAATAAAATTTGAAGAGTTTTAGTGTGCTTGAATCAAAAGACCAGATGATCTGTGTCTAAGAATCACAGAATAATGAAAGAGCTGGCAAATGAAATCGTAAGTCTGGCAGCAAATATTTCTATCAAATATTTAGAAAAAAAAAATTAAGGGAAAAACAAATACAAAGAAAGATAGTACAAGCTCATACCTTTATCAAACAGATGTGTCTAGCTTAGCAAATATCTCTTTGATAAAAGGATTTTACTGGTCAAAGGAAATGCAGTCTATCTAGGCTCCATTAAACCACATAACATGGCAGAGTATGGGAAATTATTAGTGAAAACGGAAATGGTGCAAGTTAGTACAAGGATCATAAGGTGAGAAGGAACTGGCCAGTGGGCAACAACTTGCTGGGCCTTGAGGGGTCTGGCAAGTGAACACTGGCAGATCTCCCTGAGGACCAGGCTTTGGAGTGCTCTGGTTTAACACAGCATGAAAAGCAATATTTTGTTGGTGAAATCTGGTGATAAGGGTATTGCCAGCATGGAAGATGGTCACAGTGTCAGAGGGGAAGAGCTGTATGGACAGACAAACTCAGACTAATAAGGGATGGAGGAGACTGAGGACAGGGAAGCCTACCTGGGTGGAGGAAACAAAGCCAGTTCCTAGGGCTCAGCTCCAGTCAGACTGGCTGAGCTAAAAAATGTTTCCAAAAAGGCATGAGGGTATGGAGCAATGGCAATCACTGACCCTGAGTACAACCTTCTTGTTCTGCAGGCACTGCCCTGAGGACACAAGGGAGGTGATGACACATCTCCTTGTCTACCTACTGCTGGATTGGTTAGAGTCAGACTCAAAACTTTCCTTTTCAAGATAAGCTAAGTGTTTGGCAAAGAGCATAGATTCCTTAAAACTACAGTCCATCATAAAGGGGAGAAATAGTTCAAGTATTTGACTTCTCTTAACAGTCTGAATATTTTTGTCATTTGAATTGTTTTATCAAAAGGTACTTTCTGTACCTGGAAAAAGGCAGAAGTCATTCCTAAAAGAAGGTTCCACTGGTAATTAGTCACCATTTTTAACCTGTTGTCAAGGAACTTTTCATAACTAGGTAATGCAAAACCAAAAACAATATGAAATGAGCCTGGATTTATCTCCTGGAAATTCTGTGTTGGAAAATGAAATGGATGAGGGAGATTTTCAAGTTGCCACGGGGGAATTTTTATTGGATTTTAAAGCCTTTGGAGGTTTAGCAACAATAAACATAAAGAGCATAAAGCAGTTAAGCTGGAGGTACACAGTAAACAGCATCTACTCAGTGGAGAAAGTTGGTGTCACCTTGATATTGGCAGGCAAGGACTAGGTTGAGGTAGCTGGCCACAAGAAGGGGGGAAGGCCAAAATGAAGGGGAAAAGGTCATTGTCTTGCCTTATGATCATTGCCTCTGATGATAAAACAGTCAGCAAAACAGGTAAATCATTAGAAATACATCTCTAAAATGACAATAATGGTAGTAGAAGCAAGAGTGAAAGCTCCTAGAATGAGTAGGAACCTATTCCCACTATTCATTGAACTAAATCCATTTTGTCACAAAAAAGGGCAAAGCAAATGGGGAGAAAAACTTTTTCCTCTCCCTATAGTGGTAAAGCAAATTCACTGTTATCTGATTACTGAAAAGTGTTATTTCCAAGAGTCAAGAGTGAAATACAGTTTCCTCTAAAGTCACATCTTATGGCCTCTATGCTCCCCATTGCAGTGACTCCAGACCTGCTCTGTGTCTCGTATGACTCCTCACTACAAGGCCCCCAGGTCTTTCTCACATATGCAGAGAGATCTAAAATCCTTCCAGTTCTTCCCTGCTGTTCCCGCGTTGCTTCCATGGGGTGCCCAGCTCATTCCCAGGGCCCATAGGCCAGTTACACTCTGTCTTCAGCTCCTGTGCTACTCCACATCGAGACTTCTGAACATGTTAACGGGACTAGAAATGATGCTGGTAGCAACCCCTGAATTTTATCACATGCTGTCTGACCACTGTGTCAAAACTGAATAAACTGGCATAAAGACCTAAACTCTCCCTGTGTGTCCTTGGGCAGAAAACTGTTAATTTTGGTTTCCTTTAATAAACCACCAGTTTTCATGAAACATAGAGGAACTTGTTCTTGAAATTTCCACCCTTCTGCCAGTCCAAATGGATTTGGGCAGTGATTTCAAAAGCTACTTGGAGGGTTTAGCAAGACAAGAGATGAAGACATGCTCACAGAGACAGCATATTCAAAGATAGCCCGTTTTGACTGGCAAATAGGGCAAAAAGAGCAATCTTCTGCTCCTGCTAATATACAGGATACCAGATTCTGGAGGTAGTGCCCAGCCTGGTGTACTGCCGTCGTAGAAGGTGGCAGAACAAGCCACACTCCCCTCCTGCAGTCTTACTCACACTAGGTGTCCTGCCGGAGCTCACAAAAGTTCTGTGAAACAAGCCACAAGGTGGCAAAATTATTGACACTGGCAATTTGGCAAGAAACAAACGGATCTTACATCAAGCTATGGCATTTTCAACACCAGGGTAATGAAACAAAGAGATGCAGAGACTTTTAAAAGAGTCCTCTACATCCTGCAGTATTTAGCAACCTAATTTGCTTCCCTGCACACAGAGCTCATTACCAACTGTTGTGGTGGATTGACCTAAGGAACTCAACTCCATCCCAGTCAGACCCAGTTCAAACACGCTGGAAGTGGGACTGTCACCACTGGGGCACACAGTCTGCTGCATGTCCCTGGGCTGTCCTCTGGCACAAACCACGCCCCCAGGGAGTACCTCAAGACTCTGTGAAGCATGAGAAGTATTTCCCGTGTTGTCTGAAGCACTCATCAAGGCAAAGCCCTGAAGTTTCAGGTGATTTTGTTGCAATCAAGAAAGCTGCAGCGACTTGGCATCTTGCAAGAACTGTTTGTTCGACCTTCTTCTCCAAAGGGGCAAGAGGAAATGTAAACAGAAAGGTTGCTTGTTGTTTTTAGAGCTTTCCAGGCAAATGATCTTCCTCAGTTTGGTGGCTACTTTCACCTTCAGCTCAAGGGGTTTTGCTGAGCAAAGATCTACTGGGTAGTGTGTGTGTGAGCTTATGCTGAGGTGTCAGATGCTGTTTTATCCTCTTAGGCTTGAAGCTAAAGCTTAGCAGTTTCTGCTACTTTCTCTCTAAATAATGTACAGCCCAATATAGTTGGCTCAGAGCACAGGTGACAGACCTACAGACCTGCTGAGATGGACCTGACAGCTCTCTGTTACCTGTTCGTGCCCTAACTCAGCACTGCAAGGCAGCACTCCTTGACAATTCCAAATAAACCAACACCAGTACTGGGGTCTGGGTTGGGCATTCCTGTCTGTCATGTGTGATGAGATTAGCTCCTGCTCCATCCTACTAAACAGGAGGTCAAGTGACACTCCAGAAGTTAGAGCTTGCAGAATAAAACTGTGACAGAAGTCTGGAAAAATCTAGTATCTAACCATAACAAAGCTGTCACTGTTTCTGGCTTTGTTGCTCAGTCAGCTTTAAAAAAAAAAAAAAGTAAATATATCATCTGGAGCCCCGTTCCTAGTTATACAGGTGTAAATGTGAAGTGACGTTGCCCAGGTCACTGGATGTTCCCTGGAGTACCAGAGAGCAGCATGATCCAAGAGAGGCTAAAGTTGCATCACATGGAGCCAGGGCTGAATGGGACAACAGTGAAGTTTCAGCAGCCTGAAGGTCTCTGCTCCCTCTGCATCATTATGATATAAACAACTTCTACCATGGAACAGGGGAGAATGCACTGAAGCATTAAATAATGTAGTTATTTTCATTAGTGGTACCACCAGAGATCCCATTACAGAAATGCAACATAATTGTAATGCAGCTCCTACCTTCTGCCAGAGCCTTCAACACACAGTTAACTCCTTCTCTTAACAGGTTTTCCTGCCCAGTGAAGCTGGTCCAGATGTAATCAACACTGGGAGGAAAGACTGTGGGACAGGAACATGGCAGTTGCAGAGGTCACATTGCATATCTGAAGGATTCATGTTGGTACCTGGAGCCAAAAACAGCCCTCAGAGCATGTCAAGAGACCTGAGGAAGATGTTGCTCCATCTAAATACTGTTCACATCTGCAGTGGTTCAGGGTACAGAGTTATGGCTGCAAGTCAGACCCTGTTTCAGAGGTCAGTGGTAAAGTCTCAGGGATATTTATTAGAGGCTTCTTTATATGAACAGTGTTTATTAATTTCCCTGAAACATTTGGAAATTATTTGGTTTTTTTCAGTCACATACTACTTACCTCACCATAGCTAGAGATAGATTTTGGACCAGGAAGGGGGGAACGTATCCAGAGTCGGACTGTTAAAGGTGTTTCAACCCAACCCCAGTGTGCTGACATACTTAATCAGTTTAGGAGACTGAGGTTTGTTTTCAGCATGTGTGTGTCCAGCACCACAGGCATCACAGCAGGACAGGCAGGTCTGGCATCCCTCTCTCAGCAGCTTTGTGTCCTACTGAAAGTTTACCTACATTGCAAAGCGTTGAGGGTCCATATATTTCTGTTTCTAATCCTCTCATCCTGCCTTTTAAAACCCTGCCTAGATAGAGCATTCCTATCATTCTGAGGGCTAATCAGAAATAAACCTGTGTCACTTTCAATGAGAAGCCACCTTTGAGCAAGGCATCCCAGGAAGAAAAGGTGCCAGCAGCTGTCACAGGAGCAGGTGGGCAGGAAGGATGAGAAATAAGTCACACACTTGTAGCCTGTGCAACCGGGGAGGATATGGGATACAAGTGCTCAGCATGGCTCAGCACCCACCATCATTGCAAATACAGTGATGGGAAACAATGGCCCTCGTGGGTCCCCCTGCCCAGGTCTCTGAGCCACTGGTCCATTCACCCAGAGGCCAGTACCAAATATGAAGGACAGCTTACTGTACCCCAGGGAGGTCCCACAACCTCCCCATAAAAGGGCTTCTGCACAGCCTTTTAGCTGCTTTGCAAAACAGTGAGTCCTCTTTAAAGGCTAAACATCAACATTTCAGCTAAATTTGAGGAACATTTTCTGCATTAGTATCAGCTTAATAACTATCAGGAGCAGGGATGTACTGCCAATATCAGCTGACTCTGAAGGAGAGCTGGGTTCTGGCTGAATGCTGGGAGGTGGGACACTCTGGATGGGCAGCCAGGAGAAGAAGGAGGAGGAAAAGGAGGAAGAGGATGATGCACGTTTGGTAAGCTAAGCCCTGCTTTAGCAGGGATGGTGGCATTAGAGAGAGCGCCTGGCTGGGGGTGGCTTCCAAAAGCTGGCACAAGACCTCGCTACAGTTTTCTTCTCACCCAGCCTGTGTTGGCACAAGAGAGCAGCCCTGGTACGTTCAGGCACCGAGGCGATGAGTTGTGAGCCCAGTTTCACACATTTGCAGCCCTTCAGGAGGCACACGCTGCTGCCTGTGCCCATTCTCGCCTTTGCCCCCAGATCCCAGCAGCAGCTCGGGAGAGCTGTCCCCAGCAGCCTCCCCTAATCTGCCGTCTGAGCACTTAATCGCTGATTTACAGGAGCGTTTGGAAGGTGAGTGGCAGGAGCCTTTACAAAGGTTTGCCAGCCACTGCCAGCTCCCCTGCAAAATTGCCCGGCCCCATGTCTGCTTATATTATATCGTTTTACTGGCTGGGAAAAGCCCTCGCTAGAGCAGTGAGGACCAAACATCTTCATCACTCTCTAATAAAAAGCTGGAATACTGGATGGCAATGAGGACTGTGGAGCCAGGGGTCCCCCCCTACGAGCTGCCCTCCTCTTATACAAAGAGGAGGGGATGTGACCATTCCCACACCTGAGGGTAACGTGAGTTAGAGCAGCTTAAAAAATCTTGCAAGTGTAAGTGCTATTGCGCTGTAATACCTAATCCAGCAGCCCCCGCAGCCAGTGTCAGCCTTTCCACTGACATTAAAAGTTGTTGGATAAGGGCCTGAGTGACTAACAAGCACAATATTTGAAATAGAGGGCATATTTACAGGAATAAGAAGAAAAAATCCTATTTAAAACTCTCTTCAGCAATTAATTTTAAAAAAATGTCTATTGTCACTATGTGTTTTGCAGACATGCTGAGTCTGAAAGCAGAGAATCAAAACTGTTCAATTTTCAAGGCAAAAAGCTTATCTGCACACAGGTGGGGCATGCCTATAATTTACTCCGCAAATAAAGCTCCATAAAAAGAAATCAATTGATGTGAACACAGAAGAAGCTGTACAAAGTTAGACAATGTGTAATGAGAAATCCTATTAAAAATCCTGCTTTGGAATCCCTTCAGTCTGGAACCAGCATAATTCTTTTTTTTTTTCTTCATTAACCTCAAGTGTCAGAGTTCACCAATAACGGTCTGAAATGAGTTTCAACAACATGAGTATATGCGTAGACAACTGTATGTAAGATATGCTTAATCATGGCTCCTAAAGCCCATGTCCAAAGGCTAGGTGTGATGCCTCAGCCCCTCCTAGAGTCACAGGGGGAAGACAGGCACCAGCAGAGAGCAATTTGTCCATTCCTAGTGCAGTTAAAGACATTTTGACTTCATCTGTTTCCCACGTATGTCATAAAACCCACAGAAATCAATATAAGGCTGCCAGGGTCTCCAGGGTGAGCTCCTGTCCCCCTGTGGCGTGCGCAACCATCCATTTGCTGCTGAGGAGCAAAACGAGGAGTCTGGTGGCCACAGGGTAGATGAGGGCTGAGACAAAGGAAGGGTCATCCCTGAATCGCTGAGGATGGGCAGGATATCTGAGACCCAGGGTTACCAAGAGTCAGAGGACAAGGTGTCCTCCCAAATGGCACTTTGTCAGAGTGGCAAGGAGGTTGCTGAAGCTGCAGGGAGAAAGCCAAGAGCTCCCATGGGGGCTGAGAGTGGAGGGACACCTGCTCGAGCAGGATGCCCCAGCTCCAAGTGAAGGAGCCACAGGCTACAAGTCATTAGCTTGCCTTTCCACTGGACTTTATGCTTCACAAGGAAATCTTAATTTTTCTTATCAGTGTGTTTTCATAAAAGGTCGTAGAATATGGCTGTGTTTTCACTGTGTCTTTATGACTGAGCAGGCACCACATCTTCTGTATTCAAGACCCCTTCCTGCTTCACTTCTGCACTGACACTGCTGTCTGAAAAGCAAATAGGGACTATTTTTAGGACTCTGACTTCCACTGTGAGCACTCCTGCAGCATCAGGCTATCAGCAGTATTTTCACTGGGCAGTGGAGACCTATGAATCTTTCACAGAAAATGAGATGATTATAACCCTGTGTGAAGCTGCATGAGCACATCGGGAATGAAAGATCTAGCTCTCGTTTCTGAACTCCCTTATAGTTTTCCAATCCTGACGTTGATATTCTTGTATTTGCTAGATGTTGGTTTCCCTGTACTTACTTCATTCTTCTGAGTAGACAGGGACAGGAGGGAGATGAATGCAAATTTGCTCCTGTTTTTTCATGAGCTCCATGGCAAAATTAAACGTGGACTTTTAATGCACTGGTCAACAAAGAGACAGAGTTCTGCAAATAGACAATTCTAAGGATTTCCACTACCTAGGAGTATTTAAAGATCAACTGAGCATAAAATATATAATTATCTATAACATTTAGTTAATACATATTTTATAAAATTGTTGCTCTTGGTGCTAAGAGTTCACAAGCGAAAGCCCCAGATACCAGTTTTCCCAGGCCCTTGAGCTGTTCATGCAACAGCAGAGCTGTGGGAGAGGCAGGCAACGTAGAGGAGGTCCAGGGGAGGAGAAGAGTTGTCCTCATGTGGCAGAAGAGCTCCTGAGTCAGAAGGTCTTGGCATTTGTGTCCTCTCAGACAGAAAGGGACCAAACTGGGCAGGCAGAAGGAAAAGTGCCAAGACCCTCAATTTCTGCAGGCACTCAGAAAGTGAAAAAAACCTCCCCACTTTGATGGAGTGGCTCTGAGGGCAGCTACATGGAGAAGAGCTCGTGTTCTCTGGGCACCAGAGAGATGATTAGTAGGGGTCCACAGGGGTCCATGAGGCTGCTGGCAACACATGTTCACCTGGGACACTGGGCAATGAGAGTACACAAAACTCAGATGCTGGTGGACCTCAGGCATCTTCCAGAATGAGGCAGCCCAAGAGTGGTTTTGAGGACCTAAACTGTGGATTTGAGTACCTACTTAACAACCAGGGACTACTTCAAGTGTCTAATTCTTTTCATAGATTTGGACCTCAGCAGAATAAGAAAGAAAATCTTAATGAGGCAAGGACCAAGGCTGGCTTGCTGTATGGCTCAAGGCCCTCCATGTCCCCAGGGAGAATCCACTAATCCTCAGTTTGTCACTTCTGTGTGTCTCTAAAGCACACAAAACCAAACCTTGGCCTCATGTTATATGTACTTCCATATCCAGAAAGTCAGTCTTTTTTCTTCACCCAGATTATGCGTCTAAAGAAGAGCTGTGTATCCGAAGGAGGGCTACGAAGCCAGTGAAGGGTCTGGAGAGCGAGTCTTATGAAGAGCAGTTGAAGGAATGGGTTTATTTAGCCTGGGGAGAAGGAGGCTCAGGGAAGATCCTATCACTCTCTACAACCACCTGAAAGGAGGTCGCAGCCAGATGGAGGTCACTCTCTTCTCCCATGTAACAAGTGGAAATGGCCACAAGTTGTGCCAGGGGAGGTTTAGATTGGATATTAGGAAAAAATTCTTTATCTGAAGGGTCATCAAGCATTGGAACAGGCTTCCCAGGAAAGTGGTTGAGTCACCATCCCTAGAGGTATTTAACAGACGTGTAGGTGAGGTGCTTAGGAATATGGCTTAGTGGTGGACCTGGTATCACTAGGTTAATGGTTGAACTTGGTGATCTTAAAGGTCTTTTCCAACCTAAATGATTCTATGATTCATCCTTGTCTCTTGCAGGACCCGCTCAACAGTGATTCCTCACCACTTGCCTTCCTGGGAGACTCCTGGCTGCAGACACCCAACAGATGCTAAAAGACGTGAGCGAATGTGTCTCTGGAAGAGCTAAAGCAGAGCAGGTCCATGCTGCTTTTCCCAGGGACTCTTCAGAGGACAAAGAAAAGTGTTGATATCTATCCCTCAGTCTTACTCTGCCTAGGAACACAATTTCCCCTCCCAGAGCTATTCCTATTGAACATGGAGGGTTGGAGGTAATTCTTAGGAAGTAGCTGATGTCCTTGGCCACCATCGTGTGAGGTCTGGCACTCCATCCTGCCTGTCCAGGGGATGTTGTCAAAAGAGATTTCTCCCATCGTATTTTCATTTTTTGGTAATCAGCTGTGTTACAGAGGAAAAAGACTCAAATTAGATTGTTACTTTGCTAGCTCAAGTGGTATGAAATGCACATGCACACTATTTGTAGGACAGATGCACATTCAGCTGAATGACTTTTTCAGCACATGTAACCCATAAACAGCTCTTACCTGTGGACACAGAATCACAGAATTGCTGAGGCTGGAAAAGACCTCTGAGATCATCACATCCAGCCTATGACTCAACAGCATTGCAACAGCTAGACCATTGCACTAAAGACCATGACACATAAAAACACAGAATCAGGCAAGAAGTCACTAGTTTTTAGTTGTCACATCTCAACATCCACTTCTAAGATTCATAAAGTTGTCTTGGATTTTCTTCCATGGGAGTCACTGCTTATTCATCTGCTATGCTGCAAACTTCACAAAGCCCTTCCTTGGCGTCACCCCAAGGGTTTGTACTGGAGAGGTCTGCAATGACCTCAGGTAACCAGCTGGATTTCCCATCATTAGAGCTCTAGTGAACCTGGTAGAGACCACTGTAAAAGTACAAAGGATGGTGGCAGGGTGTCAGAGAGGGACTGTGGAGCAAAGCCACACTTTGGGCAAGAAGTCAAGAACCCAAAACTTCCAACAACAGAAATGCAAAGCAGTCACCAGCAAAACAGTGATACTGCTGACAGGAGCCTGCTGCAAAAAGAAATCAGATAAAAGAAGAAGTGGGCTCATCCACAAGTGAAGGCTGAGGGAATATTATTCCTCATTTCCTAGAAACTTAAGTCATAGTGTTTGGTGGAAGAGTTAATATGAAGGAGAGCATGGCTAGTGTGTAACACATCCTCATTCTGCTTTTTGAGCTGGCATGGAAGATCATGCACAAGATCTTCAGTGGCTTCCTTTTCTCTGAAGAAATGGAATGATAGAATCATAGAAGCACAGAATGATAGAATGTGTTGGGCTGGAAGGGACCTTTAAAGGTCATCTAGTCCAATCCCCCTGCAGTGAACAGGGGTGTCTTTAACTAGATCAGGTTGCTCAGAGCTCAGAGGGTCTCCAGGGATGGAGCCTCCATCACCTCTCTGGACAACCTGTTCCAGTGTCTCACCACCCTCATAGTACTTTTTCCTAACACCTAATCTAAACATACCCTGCTCTAGTTTACCAGCACTGTCCCTCATTCTGTCACTATACTCCCTCGTATAGTTAAGCTCTACGTGCCTAACTTCACAGACTGGATGTGGAAGATCAGATTTTTCTGCTTTTCTACCACCTCAGCACAAACCAGGGGAAAAACTGCAGTGAGGTTTGTGTAGGCCCAGCCCAGGGGGAAAACAATGGTCCCTGCAGAGCCCAGGTCATCTGAGAGGAAGGACAGAAGAGGGAGAAAGGCCTTTCTCAGCTAGACAATTCAGTTGATTTACATGTGAAGAACGTCACATCTGTCTTCTGGCATACCGGGAGGTGGAGAGGGTGGAGAACACTGATACCAGCTGTGCTTTGAAACACTAGAACGAACATGTGGTGTGTCGTGTGAGGTGCCTGAGTGAGGGGGCCCAGGGCTGGGCGGCAGGAACCCAGGATGAAAGCTAAAGGAGCCTTTCACTTGCCCGCTGTAACCAGCAGCTCAGCTGGAGTGAGCGCAGGGTGGAAGAGAAGGAGGAGGAATGCTAAGTCCCAGCAAAGCAAATATCACCATATGTGCACTCTGCGTAAAAACAGAAATGTAAACAAAGCCCTTTCCAAAATAAACACCTGCAAAACAAACACAGGAGGGCCATATATTAAATAAAAATAAGCACTGAGGTACAGGGGAATGTCTTAGCACCCAGCCACCAGCCCAAAGCCACCAGAAACGCTCATCTTCCTCCTTCCTGCATCTTCTCCCATAAATAAAGTTGCTCCGGAAAACATGTATCGAGTGAAGGGGCACGATGTCTCTGGACGGTCAGGAGGACACTGACCCCGTCCCGGCAGGAGGAGGCCCTGGGCTGGGGACCACAGCCTCTGCTGGGGCTGGGGCGAAGCCGCAGTGCCTGGCATGCCTGGAGCAGCCAGCAGCATGGTGCGGAGAGAAATACTCACTGCAATGAGGAACAGGGGTCTTGAAACGGAAAATAAGCATTGGACAGACTCAAGTAGACCATCAGCACCCCTGCAAAAGTTAATAAAACCAGAAGCCCTCTGTGCTGGTTGTCCCCCATTGCTCTGTTCACCCTGCCAGGGCTGCTGTGTGCCTCAGGGTGCTTTGGCACAGCCACCACCCCGGGTGGGTGGGAAAGTGCTTGTCCTCTCCAGGATGATCTGGGCCTGAATTCAGGCCACTGCAGGGGCACAGAGGTCCTGGGCAGCAGCCCAGCTCCCACCACCTCTCCACACTCTGCAGAGGCCAACAAACAGGGCTTTATTATTTTTTTGTCCTCCAGCACAATGTCAGTCCTATTCTGGACTTGCAATGATCCAAACCATACCCCTTCTTTCCTCTCTTTCAAGATTTTTTCCAGCATGTGCTCTCTGCACTACACTGGAGATAGACAGAGTCTGCCCTCCCCATGGACGGACAGCAATGCACAGCCTGCCCCCTCTGCCCCTTGTGACACTGCATCCCAGTCTGCAGACACAGTTCAGTCTCTGCATTGTCCTTCATCCCTCCCTGCTCCTTCAGAGACACAGCACACAGTAAGAAATTCTGTCCCTGTTCCCTAGCCACATTGCATTTGTGTGGCAAGGTTTTAGTAGCAGGGTGGGGCGTGGTGGCAGGGGTGGCTTCTGTGAGAAGCTGCTAGAAGCTTCCTCCATGTCCGACAGAATCAACACCAGCTGGCTCCAAGACAGACCAACCACTGGCCAAGGCTGAGTCTATCCGCGGTGATGGTGGCATCTCTACCATAGCATATTTAAAGAGGGGGAAAAAGAAGGTGCAAGAAATTGCAGCTGGAGAGGGAGGAGAGAGAATATGTGAAACAACTCTGTCAACAGCCAGGTCAGTGAAGAAGGAGGAGGAGGAGGTACTCCAGGTGCTGCAGCCTGTGGTGAAGAACATGCTGAGGCAGGCTGTCCCCCTGCAGCCCATGGAGGTTAACGGTGGAGCAGATGTCCACCTGCAGCCTGTGGAGCACTCCACATCATTGCAGATGGATATCCAAAAGAGGTTGAGGCCCCATGGGAAGCCTATGCTGGAGCAGTTTCCTGGCAGGACCTGTGAACTGACGGAAAGAGGAGAGCACGCTAGGGCAGGTTTTCTGGCAGGACTTGTGACCCCACAGGGGACCCACATTGGGACAGTCTATTCCTGAAGGACTGTGCCCCATGGAAGGAACTCACACTGGAGCAGCTTGTGAACTGCAGCTCATGGGAAGGACTCCTGTTGGCAAAGTTGATGCAGGGCTGTCTCCCATGGGAGAAACCCCATGCTGGAACAGGGGAAGAGTGTGAGGAATCCTCCCCTTGAGGAGGAAGGAGCAGCAACATGTAATGAACTAACTGTGTCCTCCACGCCCTGCACCACTGTTGGGGTGGAGGTGGAGAAATAGAAAGTAAATAAGAAGGAATAGGTGGGGGAAAGGTATTTTTTTAAGATTGGTTTTTATTTCTCATTATCCTACTTGGACTTGATTAGTAATAAATTAATTTTTTTTCCCAAAAAGTTTCACTCGTGACAGTGGTTGCTGAGTGATCTTCTTATCCTTGTCTTGACCCTTGAGCCTTTCAGTGTATTTTCTCTCCCTTGTCCAGCTTAGGATGGAAATGATAGAGCAGCTGTAGTGGGTACCTGGCATCCAGCCGGGGTCAACCCACAACACTGACCTGCAAGTCAGTATTCAAGGCACATGCCCAAAGGGTCCTCTGGCACTGTCCCCGTATTTGCTGCAATGGAGAGATTGTGTCTCTGTTCTTTCATTGTCCTCACCTCTCAGCTCCAATGTCTGCCAGCCTAGGTATCCTCACAGTGCCCACAAAGATGGGAGTACCAGGTAATCGGGTCTGCAAGTTTAATTTACTAAGCCACCGTTATCACTAATTATTTTTCCTCCATTGAGGCATCTCTGTTAGGGATATAATTTTGTAGTGAAGCCAAGCCCTGGCCCAGCATCAGCCACCCAAAGGACACATCCTTCTGTCCACTGTTTCTTATCAGTCACCTACTGTTTTTCATTTCCGAAGTCTGTTTAGTTCCTTGGAACAGAACAGTCCTGTTCTGTGCACGAGTGAACAGGAGCCTGGTTACCAGAGGGGATTTGTTTGCCTTGCAGCTATGTCCCATAAATGACCGGCAATTCTCTTCATGTATTAGGGCTCTAACCAAGGAGTAGGAACTTCACAGTGAAATACACTGGACCTGAAGACCAGAGGGAGCAGAGTTTTCCATTTTTCACAAAATGATCTGAGAACAAAGCACCACAACCATTCTTATTTCTTTGGGTAAGTATCAGACTGCAGCAGACAGTTGATAAAGAGGCTAGTTTGTATTGTGGTTTATATTACAAATCTTATATCTTGGGCAAAGTCTGTCTGAATACTTGTGAGATTAGCCAAAGATATCAAGACTAGGGACTACATCTGCAGTGGCTTTTAAAAAGCTGAACTCTCTGTATCCTGTATCTGCTGTATATCTTGTGGACTGACCTCTTTGGAAAGAAGCTTTACAGAAGATGCTATTAAAAAAGGAAGAATTTACTTTATCATCACAGAAATATATATTAAATCTCAGTGTTCCCTAACCTTTAAAGTATTTCTGGGTAATGCTTAGGCAGTTGCACTTCTCATAGCAACCTCTTCAGTTCCATATTCTTTTGGCACACAAACCACGAGGGCCTGCCAACCTGCTTCTTCTTTTCATATCTCCTGACTATTTAACAACATAACTCATGTTAATGAGGTTGTAGATTTGCTCCTTAAAAAGTAACACAGAGCTCTTTCAGATAGGCCCCTCATCTCTGTGCACATGCTTCAAAGACCAGATGCAGAATGAACGAGCTTGTACTGAAGGCTTTGTCACCTCTGTAAATGTGCTTGTCTGGATGGTTTGTCTTCCAGGAAAGAAGTAAACTTCTGCTCTTAACAAAAAATAAATTAATACAAACCAAGAAATAC
>NW_009722149.1:139353-152931 GCF_000703405.1 Apaloderma vittatum | reverse complement strand
GCAGGAATAATCTGGATCTGCTCACCATGGAAATACAAGGAGTGTCACCCTCTTGCTAATGTACATCATGACAGATTCTCTAATAAAATCACTTCACCTGGGGATATTTTAAAAATAAGTGTATGAATACTGAATACAGCATGTTAGGAGAGGTTATCACCCATTACAAAACGACACACACTACACCTCATCATGGCTGAGCTCAAAGCTGGTCATTAAAGAGAGTTCTTTAGCAGCTAGTCTGTATTACAAAAAAGTACCACATTAATATTCAAACAAATCTAATACTTAAAATCCACTCTTTGGTTTAACTCTTTGAGATATAGATTACTGAATTAGAGCCATTGACAAAACTGGTTCCATATTAAGATAACTGATGTGCAGGAGATATCCCCCTATAGCTCTGAGCCAGGTGAAGTTGATACAGCTGTATTTGCTATTATCATGTTCTCAGAGCTTAAAATTAATCTGCTAAGTCAAATATTGTGATCAAATTCCCTTAGATGGCTTGTCTCTATTCAGTTTGCAGAAACCAAAGCTTTGTGTACCTGGAAATAAATGCCAAACTGTGCTTCCTGCTCCATCCAGATGGAATTATTGGCATTAACATGGTTGAAAAAACTTAGTGTAATTAAAATGAACATTTTACCCAATCTACACTGCGTACTGCAGGTGCACTGCTCAATTTATCCTGTAAAACTATTCCATTTAAATAAAGGCAGGAGAATGCAATTACAAAAGTAACAACAGCTTCCCTGCAATTAAGCAAGAGGGATTTTCCCCTTACTGGGGCACAAGCCACATACCATGGGCCTGTCTCAGCCAGGGACTTGTTTGCTTTCCCAGTCACTGGCTGCTCTGAAGCTGCTTTGCCCACCGTTATCCTGTGTGGACACCCCTGGTTACCCGCAGACTGCGCACCCCAGAACAGAGCTGGGGCTACTGCCCAGACCCCACAGCCATGCAGGGGCTCTGTGCCTAAAGCCAGGAGGCATCACAGGTTTGGAAACACTTCTTTGTTTCATAGATTGTCCTTCTGGCTTTTAATGCCCAGAAAAAACACTCTTTAAGGAAGAGGTTTTGTCTCAGGCTGTTACCCAAGGTCTTTACTGTGCAGAGGATGGATGGGCCGTCTGCCAGCTCATGTGCAATGGCATCACCAAGGACTGTAGGTTTGTCTATCAACAGAGACAAATAAAATAATGCAAAAAAGAAGTGAAAGGCACTGCTAATACCATGCTTTAGGAAAAGAAAGAAAATCTTCAGCACATTCATTGCAGGTCACTCACCTAGACAATTCAACGCCCTGGCATGCCAAAGTGTACCAGGACCACTCAGGATTCAGACAAGGCCAGGCACTGATGTGCAAACAGGAACATTTTCTCATTTTCCGCTCAACTGAGTTTCAAAAAATGCAGAATATATTCCTCATGCTCCTTGTCAAAAGTCTTCAGTAAAGAACTTGATTTAGGGCTGGCTTCCCTGTTATCATCCCATACAGAAATCTTTATTATAAAGCATCTGGAAATTGTCACTGTTGGAGACTTGAGTTAAAAATACTGAGAGTCTGAATTCAATGAGTGGTGCCTATCTTCCCACCAGTGCTCCTGCCTGCTCTAAATATGTCTGAACGGTGTGTTATCTATAAATAATGGACAGAGCAAAAAGCCATTGGAAGAACCTAAATTTGTCAACTTTCACGTCTGTAGAATTCTGCTGCAGAGAGTTTCTGGTTTTTGTTTCCTTGGGGTTTTTGAACAGTAGTATCACATAATATGTCATCTGTTTACTGGAGTGGGAACTGAGTGTAAATACTGAGAAATTTGATAAGCAATGATGTAAATTCAGAGCTCAGCCAGTAGGCATCTGAAAGCACACCCCAGCAGCTTTCCACTGCTCTTCAGGAAAGGCTGATATTAAGCCACCGAAATTGCAACATCCGTACCCAGGCTTAATCTGGCCACACAGGTAAAAGGGAGGAGAGGGGAGAAACAGCTTTTGTATCTGCATTTATGCCTTGAATATTCTGCAAGGACACAGAGATATAGCATCGCCGAGCAGCTGCAGAAGAGCCTGAAACTGTTTAAATTGTTGTGGTACCCTTTGACCTGATGTGTTTGGGCTGTTTGAGTGTGTGTGTGAGTGTAATGGGATAAAAATGTCACTGTGAGCTTCTGGATAAACCTTTGCTTGGGCTTCTTTTCTGTTCACTACAGTCTAAACTTAAAGGGGCAATTTGGAGGGTTTGCCCAGGAAGAGGTGTTTGACTGCGACACCATGATGGGACCTCCTGAGCATCCTCAATGGACATACAACCAGCAAATCTGCAGTGTCGCAGAGAGCCTGCTGACACCTCCCCAGCATACAAGCTCAGTATGTATTCAGTCCCTGCACAGAGGTTAAAGGAATTTACGACTTTTGAGAAGGAGTTTCATGCAGCTTCTGTTTTTGACACTCTCTTCTTCCTCATCCTCAAAGTCAACTACACTTTTCCTTTTCTGCTCCATGCCCAAAAGCAGTATCTTCTCCTACTGATTCATACCCTTTAGATCACCTCAGCTTTCTGCTATGTTTATCCCTTCCCACTGTTTCCATAGACCATGTTTGACCTGCAGGACCACCTGTGCCTCTCCTCTCCAGTTCCCTGATTCCCTGCTCTGAGAGTGCTGCTGGTGACAATACTCTCCTTCTTTCCAAAACACAGGGTTCCATTTGCAAAGGACCTAGGTCCCCTATTTGTTGTTTACAATTTCTTCTTCAGTGTCAAGGATCTGCTGGTCTGACCAGTACTCCTCCAGGCTTGGCACTGGGTAGTGCAGTGCATGAGCCATGCTCTTCAGTTTACCATTGCTTTGATGTCTTTCATCACTGATCTCTAGGACAAGCCCTACAGCTTGTTTTATTGATGAGCTAAGTAATGAAGTTGTTATAAATACTTAGAGAGAACTGCTGCTGAACAATATGACCTCCCTGCTTTTTACTTTAATGGAGACAGGATAGAAACTTAGTTATAAATAAGAAAATTATTGCTAAAACTTCCTTCATGCATAGTGCTTTCATATACCAATCTGGGCAAACCGGGAGGTTTGTCACTGTCACCAGTGGTGGGACGCTGTAGTTGTAGTATCTATCTCAGCTGTGACACATGGGAAAACCAGGAGATGCCTCGTCTCCCTCATGAGTCCTGCACCGATGAAGTGACCCTGACAGCCAAAATATGAGGGGAGGGGGACTACGCAGACCCCCAGAGCAGCAGCATTTAAACCAACTACACCATCGCAAGGCATGGTCACCCTTCAAGACCCTAGTGAAGTCGCATGTGGGATATTGTTTCCAGTTCTGAGCCCTCAGATCAGGAGAGACAGGGAACTGCTTGAGAGAGTCCAGTGCAGAGCCACAGAGATGATGAAAGGAGGGGAACATCTCCCTTATGGGGAAAGGCTGAAGGAGCTGAGTCTCTTTAGCTTGGAGAAGAGGAGGTTGAGGGGTGACCTCATTAGTGTTTATAAATATGTCAAGGAGGAGTGTCAGGAGGACAGAGCCAGGCTCTTCTCTGTGATGTCCAATGATAGGACAAGGGGTAACGGGTGCAAGCTGGAACATAGGAGGTTCCACAAAAACGTTAGAAAAAACTTTTTCCCTGTGAGGGTGACAGAGCACTGGCACAGGCTGCCCAGGGAGGTTGTGGAGTCTCCTTCTCTGGAGACATTCAAAACTCACCTGGACACGTACCTGTGTGACCTACTCTAGGTGATCCTGCTTTGCCAAAGGGGTTGGACTAGATGATCTTTCAGGGTCCCTTCCAACCCCTAACATTCTGTGATTCTGTGTGAACAGTCAGGGGATCTGCACTTGAGCTGCTGTCACTGTTTTCATGGAAACATCTGCCCTCCAGCAGAAAAATGTGCAATGATCTCCTTGTTCCTCCTCTACAGGTAAAGACTTAGTAGCATGCCTGGATGAAAGGACGGAAGCACAAAAGTTTCATATGGAAATGTGACTTTAAATCAATGCCTTTTAATTACCTTCACCAAATGAAGAAAAAAGATCCCTTCTTCTAGGGATTTGTTTGTGGGTAACAGAATAATGAAGAATACTCTGTGTGTCATGGGGTAGAAAGGAGAAGTGTTCCATAAACCAGGAGCTGGAGTAAATAAAAGTATCCCCTTCTTCTGTCTAAGGTGCCTAAATTAGAGGGCAGAAAGCGGGTCTTCCTTTTCCCTAATTAATATGCCTGTGCTTTTGTTTCTACCCTGCTTAGCTGACAGGCAGTGATCGGCAGATGCATGTACTCCAGAGCATCCCATGAGAGCTTGTAAAGAGTGTGAGCTTCACCTCAGAACCCTCACACTGTAATGTTGTGATGTTTCTGTTATAGAAGCTGTGAGCTTCTGTTTTGGATAAATAAGCTTTAAAACCATAAGCGCTGACTGTTCCAGCAATGGGCTCAGGAGCAAGCACCCCCACCCATGGAGTGAACCATAAATACTGTTTTACAGGCTGAACTATGTGGTCCTTAGGGTCAAAAAAAAGTTACAGATAGGGCTCAGTATTTTTTATTTCTGTCAGAAAAGCTAAAAATCATACAAAGGAGATGCCATCATCATTCTGACACTATTCTATTGAGCTGGCATTAATGATAGATCTGGCAACACATTCTGTGTTCTTGAACAGTGACAAACGCACGTGGAAATTAGCTGAAATGCTGAAAGCAAAATAATAGCTGAAAAATATCGTGCTTTTCAGCTTTTGGTAACAGAAAGCATGAGATACACTGCTTATGCAAATCTGAAGTCAGTTGCAGGCTAAAAGAATTAATCAGAATGTAAAGTATTGTAATTCTGTCCTAATTCTAGGAGAAAGTATCAAACACATGTTTAAATGTCATTCTCCAGCCATTAATTACCTCCACTTAGCAAACAATAAGCTGTAGGATGAGGTTTCCCTCACCCACTTGCCAAGATGCTGCGTCCCATGGGCCAGCAGCTGCAGGCAGGTGTTTGACAGTCCTGTCTGCTGGACCATCTGTGTTAAGGTCTTTCTTGGATGTCTAAATAACTATGAAGAAAGGGAATTAAATGATGAAGTCTGCTTTAGACTTGAGCCTTTTCTCTGGCCCAAGTCTGCAGTGGTGGTGGTGGCAGCTCCTTCCCTGAGAGCTTCCCGGCAGTTTGTCTCCGTTTCTCCAGCCATGCATGAAAAAGGAGACACACCATAGCTTGGACTCAGTTGGGAAACTGAACCTGCCTTTTGTTTGTAAAACCTGATGGTATAGTAATGTTGGGGAAGAGGTTAAGCTGGATTGATCCTTTTCATGATTTGCAGATTCACAGGGTGTTGCTGGTGCCCTGCACATGGAAGGAACTGGAATGCAGAGAAGCAGTTCCAGCCATGGCCAGCTCCAGGGAGTTGTTCAGAGATGTGGTATCCCCCACCCTCCAACCTATTTAAGCAGTCCCTGGGAGGAGACTGAAATGTTGGCTGGGATTTGAGAGGACTGGAAGTCTGTCACAGAGCCAGCAGGGTTGGTGGTTGGCGGGGAGTCCACAAACACCTCTCTCTGCTTATTTGAAAGTAAATTACCTTATGAAAGAGAGATTGCCCAGAGCAGCTTTCATGGTCTTTCAGCTGATTTGCTATGCTTTAGGAGTGAAACGCTCTCCAGTCTTGAAACTGAGCTTTTGATAACTACCAAAAATCCATGAAGCATTTGTTCCAGATCAGGTTATCCTACTGAGCAGTGCTGGGCATGAATGCATTTGAAGAAGAATGAGGAGGATCAGATCACGCCTCTCCTCAACAGTTATTTTTAAATGGCTATTTCAGCACAGTAAAGGGTTAGGGAACATGTGTTCTGCACTGTCAGAAGGCTGAATTTGCCAATATATGGGAGATAAAATTACTGGTATTTGCTCTGGAATAGTAAACGCTATCCCTAATGGTCATAGAAGTATTTTTTCTGCCTCATAGTTACCCAGGACTGACATTATTAAATACAACACATTTAGAGCATTTATAGATTCTCAAAACTACATTACATTTTTTAATCATCTTGAGTTGTATAAAAGAGATCTGACCCATATTGGTTACCAAAAAAAGGAGGAAAGGTTTTATTGAAGAGATGAATGGACTTTTTGTAATTTGCTTCACTCTGGCAAATGGAGGAATTAAATTATTCCATTCCTACAGCACTTACCCAGCTCAGCAGGTGGATCTGCACTCCCCAACCAGTATGTTTAGAGGTTATTTGGCAGTTTAGCAGAGACACAAACACTATAGCTCCGATCTTTTAAGCGGATGGGAATTGTCGTTGTGCTTCTGGCTTCTCCTTTGAAGTCAAGGGAGCTGTACGGTTCATCCTTTGCAGCGCATCCACTGGAGGTCATCCAAGCTTTCTTTTGGTGCTGGGGCCATTCCAGGACCCTTCTCAGAGGTCATGTGGAGATGAGAGGACTCGTGGCTCCACATTTCTGCCTGCCAGTGCTGGCTAGTGGGCTTGTGCATGCAGGAATGAGGACCATTTTCCCCCTTTCCCAAGGAAGGTGGAGGAGGTGAGGTTGTCACCTGCTGCCATTCTTAACACTGAAAATGGCTGTGGCTTTAGAAAACACAGTGGCAGTGCACTCTGACCCAAAGGAAGATCACAGCCATACTGATGGGATTTTTATGGCCTGCCTGGTGAGGGATCATAGAATCATAGAATGCTAGACGTTGGAAGGGATCTCTAGAGATCATCTAGCCCACCCCCCCTGCCAGAGCAGGATCTCCTAGGGCAGCCACACAGTAACGTGTCCAGGAAGGTTTTGAAAGTCTCCAGAGAAGGAGACTCCACAACCTCTCTGGGCAGCCTGTTCCAGTGCTCCGTCACCCTCACAGTGAAGAAGTTTCTCCTCATGTTGAGGTGGAACTTCCTATGTTCTAACTTAAACCCATTATTTCTTGTTCTATTGCTGGGCACCACTGTGAAGAGATTGTCCCCTTCCTCTTGACATCCACCCCTCTGATATTTGTACAGGTTAATAAGGTCCCCTCTCAGCCGTCTCCTTTCAAGGCTAAACAGCCCCAGTTCTCTCAGTCTCTCTTCATAGGAGAGATGTCCAAGTCCCTTAATCATCCTCGTAGCTCGTTGATGATATCACTCCTTTAAGTATGAGGCACTGTAGTGGTGAAGCACCTCACTTAAACTGACCCAGCTCATCCCTCTGGGTACCCAGATGTGGAGAATTAGCCTGTGGGGTTAAGTAGGGACAGAAGGAGACTGGCCAGTTTCAAAGCTACGATTACATATTTTTGTTAATTTATTTGTTCTTTGGATTAAATAAGTAAAGTCCTGGAAGCAAGTTGTGACACCACTGGATGCCAGTGGAAGACCCTTACATCAGGTCCTGTATCTGAGGCTGTTGGGATCACTGTGTATCTCAGTCAGTTGCCAGCAAAGACCAGACTGTCACTGGTCCTGGTGAGCACCACCTTGTGCTTCCTGACACCTGTGGCTCTTTGCAGGTTTCTTGCTGTTTTGAGGTTTTCTTGCTATTAGGTAGGGAGAATCATAGAATGGCCTAAGCTGGGAGGGACCTCAGAGATCATTTTAATCCAGAAGGGAAACAGTGGTCAGATGCACTGGGGATGATGGTGGAATGGGCTAGGGGAGAGAGGACACAACAGCTTTGGGTGATTATATCCATACTCCAGCGCTTTGGTCCCCAGAGTACTGGGTGTGTTTCTCATTTTTGCCTAAGTCATTTGGCATAACCTCTGATCCCTAAATTGTAGTTTCCACAGGGCAGCTGTAATTCCTGGAGGAATTAGACCTTGGGTCATGACACTAAAGGCTTTATAACCCCGTCCACATGTGCTAAAACTTGCCCCAAAAGTCATCCATGGTATAATGCCACTCTGAAAACTTTTCTAACCCCACGTAAAGCAAATATTATATAAACAAAGATGGATATAAGAAACCTTTTGTATCCAAAGATCTAAGCCTAACTGGGACTTCTGTAATCGTCTGTAATAGAGACCTCAGCGATGGTCACATCAGAGCATTTCTGAGCGTGTCTTCCAAGTTCTCCTTCCCTTCCCAGGACCATGTGCATCTTTGCACCTGCAATCGCACCTGCAGCAAGGCTACAGACATGAATGGAGCAGCCATCAGTCTGACATATCCTGAACAGGAACCAGCAAATTAAACCAGCTGTGTTACACAGTGTATTTAACAGAATAATTACACAAAAGAAAATCTCTGGTTGCTCCAGGAAGACTTTAACATGCACAAGAAAGTTGAAGGGAAAGGTTGTGTTGCTTCCTGAGCTCAGGAAAAGGAAGAAAGCACAGACATCTGCAGCCTGCAGCAATGCTTGGCTCTGGAGTGGGAGTGCAGCCCTCATGGCACAGCCCAGCACCAGTCTCTTCCCAATTCCCTGGGCTCCCTGGGTAGGAGAACAGGGATTCCCATGCCCTCCTCCATTGGGGGGCACTGCCTGCAGGGCTCTTCCCACGTAGGTCCATCAGCGCACTCCCAGTGCAACCTGTTCATAGACAAGCTGGCCTTGTGTTGGGTGTCTCCAGGATATCTTCCAAAGCCTATGTTTTTGCCTGTGTGAATGAAAGAGAAAGAAAGAGAAAGAAAAATAAAGTAGCTGTGATGCTTGGTTTTTGGAGGGATGTCTGATGCTGCTCTGCTGGGAGCGCTGAAGAAATTTTCCTAGGGTGAATCTCCATGGCCCATGGACCATATAGCAGGGCTTTAAACCATCTCCCTGACCTTGCAGCCTTTGGTGATCCCAGCATCAGTGCAGATGGTGGGAAGGGTTGGGCTGTCGATCGGAGATAGGGGTAACAGAGCAGACTCGGCAGAGAGAGCAGCCGCGAGGCTCAAGAGAAGGCTTAAGTTAATGAAGATGTTGCTATTTAAAGTTATCATCGAAGACAATCCCTGGCAGAGGATTTTTCCAAATCGGGTCAAGCTAAGATTGGGTGAGGCACATGAGGTACTTTGCTTTTTCCTCTGCTAGCTGATGAGCATCTTCAGCTTGCACCACGGTGACCCGTCCTTGGCCTCAGTCACCAGCGTGCTACCTCCCATCCATCTACCACCGCCTTCACCTTTCTTCTCAAAGCAAGGTATGGACCTTGCACTGAACAGCTCCTGCAACTGGGAATTCATGCTGTTCAAAAAAAAGCACCATCCTCCAACTTGGGACAGGTCCAGATATTAGGAGAAAAATGCCTTTGCTACCTGGAGGACCCCCAGGAGAGATGTCAGGCACCTGCACAATGTAGGGTGAATAGAATAGGATAGAATAACCCAGCAATGAAACTTATAAAAAAAAAAAAAATTACAGAGCTATAGGCCTCAGGTCAAGATCCAGGCTATACACAGATCTGAACCTGCAGTTAGGCATTCCATACCAAGTGAGAAACTTAATAGTGATTAGGAAAATTTATTTCCTGCTTAGATGAGGCAGCCAGTCAGTGGCAGGGATCATTTAAAAATCTCTTAAGTCTTTGCTGTAACTCAGCAGCAGCTAAGTAAGCCTCTCCCTCCATAGGAGGATCACCTTGGAGGGAGGTTTAAGGAGAGGTCTGTTGAGATGCCAGGGGAAGGGTCTGCTCTCTCCTGCTTACCCCCCAGCGGCAGCTTAACTGGAGGCTGACACTCAGTGGGTGTCCTTCCTCCTGCTCCAAAGTGAGGAAAAATTGTCACCTCCCACCTGCAGACAAAACATCGGGGCAGCTTGGACTTGGGTGGTAGAGCTCTTTTTCTCACTCCGACTTACCTTGTAAAATTAAAATACCGTAAAATCTATTAAAAATTTAATAGATTATAAAATTTCACACACTAAGTCCAGGTGCAGTTGCTAAACCCTTCTCAGAGGTATAAACACCATTTGCCTCAGGGGCCAGGAGGGCAGTGGAGTCCCTGTAAGGAGCACAGCTGCAAAACGCAAGTTGACCTTTGCAGGGGAGATCCCCAACACCTGCTGCTGGTGGGTAAGAGACTGTTGCATTCCTCCAGGAACATGGTACATGGAGCTTAGTGACAAAAGAGCAGCTCACTGCTAATTATTAGCATTTAAATAAGCTACTGACGGGGTTTAACATGAGAGGCAGGAGAATGGAGGGAGGGACTTCTGCTGCCCTCATGTCCTCATGGTGTAGATCAGCGTGGGTGCAGCTCATGAGACTGCATCCTGGGGTGTTGTCTGGCTGCTCAGAGAGGCATCAGGCCCCTTTTCTCCATAGATTAGGGCTGGAAAAGCCTGTATTATGCCCCTGGGTTGCCATTCCCTGTGTCCCAGAGATTTCCAGGAGAAGAGTGGGATGTCACAGAACAGAGACAGGTGACAAGGCACGCATGGCTGAATTTTTAAGAAATACGAGTTTTTAAGAAATACGAGTACTTACCTGCAGCATTAGAGACACCAACACCATTGCAAGGAGAGCTCAAGGAAAGCTTAATTATGCATTATTTTTTAAAAAATCTATGTTAGTAGGCCGCTAGGGAATCCTCACTAGACTTGATAGCCATGACGATCCCCCAGGCTTTCTGTGTGGAGAGTTCCTGAAATACTTCCAATTTCTCATCTGTTTCTAATTCCCCTGGCAGAATCCATCTCTGAATTAATGTTGCCAGCACCTATACTAAGAACTCAAGAGGTGACTAAATCAATCTGCAAACAAAAAGAGCTATCCTGGATCTCAGCCCAAATGCTGAGGAATTCCTGGAGGTAAATGCAAGGTTGAGCAGAAGATTAAACGTAAGGGAGGCAGAAAAGCAAAGAAAAATGAGCTGAAATCAGAAATGGAAGGAAGAGACAAGGAGCTCAGCAATGACTTTGCTGTGATGGGTGTCCAGCAAAGCCACCACTCCACTGACTTCCCTGGAGAATTTCAGTCCTGGCCGTGGGGAGTCCTTCCTCCCCTTCATCCCACTAAGCCTGGGCACCAGCCGTGCCTTCCTTCTTCCTCCAGTGGTTTAATTTTACATTGAGGAGTCAGATACAGACTATGAGCTTCTGGCTGAGCATTTCCCCACCGAGCCAAGACAAGCAGCTGGTCCAAAGGAGTTGGAAGCAGCGTGGGCAGATGCCTGAGATGTGACTGTCATCGGGTGACATGGCTAATAATAAGAAGAGTCCTTCTTTCTGATTCCCCCATCGGCTTTTGGTTCTCCTGGGCATCTCACCCACATCTGATGGAAACAGCAGCCACTGCTTGGTGTGCCACAGCAGGCAGTTCTGCCTGCCTCCCCCGAGCCAGGACCAGGAGCTGCAGCTTACATGGTGCCGGTTCAGGAGCCCACACAGTGCTCACAGTGAGAAAAAGAGACAAAATCGAGCGAGAGAAGCAGAGTGTGATATTGCATGGTTATGAGGCTGAGGGAAACTCAGTTTCAAGTCCCTGTAGTACCCCTACGAGAGCAAGGATTGAAGTCTAGGTTTGAGGTGAAGCTCTTACTGCTCCTCCGGTGCAGTATCTCTGCTCACCAGCAGCAGGGACACAGACAGAGGTCTGACACCTCCTCAGGCAAAGCCTTCATCCCTGGCATAAAAGAGACAGCTAGAAGGAAAAGCTGAAAACTCATTTCTTGAAAATGTGATGTCGTGGTTCGAGATGACTGCCTGAGCTGACAACAAAGAACCTCACGGTCGCTTGCTCGCTCCCACCCCCATCCCTACAGGGATATGGAGGGAGAAAATTCAAATAAAAAGACTCAAGGATTGAGATTAGGACAGGGAGAGTGTCCTGGGTTTAGTTAAAAACCCCAATTCTGTTTAGTGATTTTTCCTTTCCAGTTTAGTCTTTTCTAAAAGGCTGCACTTTCAGAAGTCAGCAGCATGTTTTTGCAGGCAGTACCTGCTACTAGCGCTGATAACACCTGATGTTTACAGTTACTGCCTGAGACTGGAATGAAGAAAAGCTCTTGCTTATACTTATTCCTATAGTGACCAAGGCCACCGCTGGCTCTTGTGTGCCACGCTGGAGGTGCTGGTAAGTAAGAAGGGTCACAAGGAATTAAAAGGCTGCACCTCCAGGGAGTAATAGACAGGACAGGTGACCAACGAGAGTGTTCCATTCCATATACGTCATATTTAGTATAAATTGAGTGATAAGGAGAGATTTTTTTTCTCTTTCTGCAATGGCCAGTGTCCAGGGAGGACTCCATTCGACCTCCGGATTTTGATCCAGATCCTGAGTTCCCGAATCCAGCTCCTGTATCCAGCTCCTGCTGCAGCTGAGCCTGGGGCTGCCCCAGTGCCTCCTGCTCTGCAGCATCGGTGGGGATTGGTATCGGGGGGACGGACGACTCGAGTTTGATATTGGGCTTATAGATAGTTTTATATAGTTTCTTTATTTTTATCATTTCACTATTATTTCCATTATGGTTTCATTAAAGCTGTTCTAGTTTTTTTCTTTCCTAATCCATAAGTCTATCTGCCTCATTCCCTTTTCCTTTGGTTTTTTTTTTTTTTTGCAGGGGAGGAAGAGGTGGTTAGAGAGTGTCTGTCTACGTTCAGTGGCTGGCCGAGCCCCAATCTGCAACAGAGAGTCAATTCACCACTTACGATGATGAGTGAAAACCAGAGTAGACTTGGAGGGAAGACATTAATTTGATTTACCATCACCATTTAACAAGTAGCTAAGAGTAGGATATTGAGAGGAGTACATAAATAAATACAACCCAATCTTAAGTACACTTCCCTCCCCCATCCCTCCCATCTTCCCGGATACCTTCTCCCCTGCATTGATGCAAGGGGGGGCAGGGGATGGGAGGGGTGTTCTGTCTAGCCATTACTCATTGTCCATGGCAGTTCCTCCTTCTTGGGGAAGAGGGATCTTTGCAGTCTTCCCCTGCTGCTGTGTGATGTCCATCTCACAGAAGACAACCCTCTCCTTCCATGTAAATTCACCCCAGCCGGGGTCACAGGTCGCTTTGGGTACATCCTCCGCTCATGTGTGATCTCTCTGCTCCCTGGCATGAGGTTCTCCTCCCTGGATATTCTCACTGTTGTTGATCCCCTTGGCTTGCAGGCAATCCTCTCCCTACCATCTCACTCACCACAGAGCTCCAGGGAAATGCTCTGCTCTGTTGCCTTTCTCCTTTGCTTTCCTCACTGACCATGTTTCTTTGCTTTCCACTCATCTCTCACTCTTCCCAATGGAAAAAATCCTCGACACAAAAGACAGGTCAAACAAAGAGAGATAATGAAAGAGAAAGAGAGCCGTGGTTCAGTAGGGTCGCCTTCTAAATAGAGGCACTGATGGGCCTGGCGTTGGCCAGAGACAGGTCTGCCTTTTACCTGGGGCTGGGGGGAGGCTCTGGAAGTTTCTTAAGAGTCATCCTCCACGACCCTTCTCCCGCTACAAAAAATTCCCCCAGACTCACCCATGACATGTGACCAGAACCAGTTTATGGACAGGCAAGGGAGGATAAATGCTCTCTAGCGCTCCTGTTGAAGCTGTGCCCTCCAGTGAAGAAGAGCACACAAGGGTTTTCCTCCCTCAGGGGAACTCCTTGATCATAGCACTGCTGAAACATCTTCTTTCTCCAGTCCTGCACACCTCCCATCCCTTCCT
>NW_009722149.1:135535-139322 GCF_000703405.1 Apaloderma vittatum | reverse complement strand
GGTCCTGCTCCAGCCTGCCAACAGGTGATGTCCTCCCTCCTGCCGGGGAATGGCAAGGGATGCAGGGGCACCCAAGCATCCAGGACCAACAGCTTTGGACTGGAAGAGTGATTCATTCTAGGAAGAAATCTCCATTACAAGATAAAACCCTCCACAATCTGCCCTGTGTCTGATTTCCTCGAGCCATAGAACATGTGTGAGCCAGCACTGTAACAGGGACTCCTCTGACATGAGGGCTAAATACCAACAAAATATCTGTCTATGTATATAAAAACTATAATGATATTCCAACACAAACCATACATTCTGTCTTGTTTTATCAAGCTCCATTTTTTCCAGAAATATTCCCTTGAAAGCGACATTACTTATATTTCTGGGTTATATTTTTAGAATGTCAAAGGAGAAACCCCTCCTAAAATAAGCAGACTCATCTACAGGATGAAAACGGGAGGATGATTTAAGGCATGATTTTTAAGGCAAAACCAAAGCCAAGACCAGTAGCTAAATGATCAGACACTTCGTGTATTTTGTTATTTCAGCATTCTATAAACAGAAATTGTTCTAAAGTTTCATGAATAAAGCAAAACCACAGAAATTATTTTAAAAATAAAGATTTTTGTTAGTTTTATCTGTTTTTCATATCTGTCTTTTTTCACTTGAGTTTTGAAGAAGTTGTAGGAGACAGAAGGACTTGACATCAGGGGTATGGTCCCAAAGGCACTGAAATTTCACTAACATTGGCTTTTAACCCAAATAGAACTTTGTTAGTGTGTAAATACAAGGTCAAAGCAAAGGTCCCTCCAACACACCATCCAGTCTCCAGAGTAACCAGAAGCAGATGCTGAGGGTAAGACTGAAAAATCCAGATAATCAGCCAGCCCTGGATCCTCTGGGACAGCCCTCCAGCTCCCAGAAACCCACGGGACAGTTTTTCTGAGCCATAGATTACATCTGGTCTGTTCTGTCTCATGGCCATCTATGAACCTCCTGAATGCATTTCAGTATCAAATGGTCTCCGGAAAACACTGTGGCACTGAGATCTTTGGCTTAAATGCAGGTATGAAAGAAAAGTATTTTTGTTTGTTTCTTTTAAGTTGCTACCCATGAAAATTTGACTCAAGATGTTTTAGGGTGAGTGATCCCACCCACTTTCTTCATGTGGTTCAGTAGAGGATTGTGTAGCATCATAGACCTCCTTGTCGTATCATTTCCGAGCTGATAAGCCCAGAGCAGCTCAGTCCCTCCTCACAGAGATGTCATTTCATGCCTCCGACACTAGTACCTCTGACTTCACGTATGCCTGATACAAACTCCCTTGTGGGTGTGTATTTAGTATGAAGGTAAGCCCCTAAACCCCATCCCCTGCCATCTCATCCAGACCTGCCTAGCCATACTGCCAGGCACTGCAGGATAAGCAAGGCTGTGCTCACAGTTTGGACTAATCAAGGTAATTAAGGCATTTACATGATTAGTATGCCTTTTGCTAACCATCGGTTCTTCTCTTTCGTGTGGAACTTTTAAGTAGCTCTGCAGATGCCATGGGGAGATAATGTCTGAGCTGGGGTGCCAGTACTAAGATCTCAGGACTGGGGCTGAGGAGCGCTGGGGTTTTGGCCGCCACTGAGCCATGGCTCCCATGACCACAATGCCTCAGAGGAGTTGGGCTGGCTACTGTGGTCCAAGACTGTCACCTCCCCTGGCAGCACTGAAAGCAGGGCCTGCTCAAACAGCAGGAAAAAAGGAGTTTTAGAGCAGTTACTGTGAAAAATGGAGCAGACTGCTCCACCTGGCTCTATTTGGGTGTTCATGTGGACCTTAAGAATGGTAGCACGGTGTGATTGTGCCCGGTGCTTTGAGTGGGTTTGTGATGACAGAGAAGTGACCCACACGTAATAATGTGCTGTTGAGCTATGCAGACATAAACAAATGAAATATATTTTTTTAAAAAATAGAATTAAGGTTTACAGTACCATGTTCAGGCATCAAACAGGCATTTATTCATACTATTAATATTAACAAACATTAAGTTTTAGAAGAGGGATTTTTTAAAAGGAAAGGAGACTATTTTCTCTATCTAGACTTTTTTTTTATTATTTTCACAGCTAAAGTATTTTAGAAAGCGTTTGGTTCATAAAAGCAAAAATCATTTAACTGATTGTGAAAGCTGTAAGACATGAGCTCTTAACAAGTCCCAGTGCTGTTATGGCTCCTGTTACGCAAGGCTGGGAAAACCATAGATGAACAAGAGAGGTGGAAGGAGGCCATCTAGTTCGGGGGACTGCAGTGCACTTCCCCACTGTGTGACACAGGAGGACCTGCAATGGTTGGTGCTAACAGAGGAGAGAGGCTGGCACACGCACTCCTTCCCACCACTCTCTACATCTACTCTGAGCTAATACATCTGGAGTGGTAAGCAGCCAAAATCCTACCTGAAGGCTTTCTGAGGCAGAGATTGCTGCCCTGAAGAGCAGGCGGCTGCGGGGAAGAGGCCAGGCTGCTGATGGGGGCTGGATGGAAGCAACGGGCAGTTCTCAAAATGTGTCAGGGGAGAGGTGCATTTTGATAGCTCTTTGCTGCCCTCATTGGTATTAACACTGTGCTTAGGAGAGCTAACCACTGCTCTAAGTAACCTACTGGCACAACAACTCAATTCATATGCTCTAATATTTGCCCTTAAATATAAACGAAGGTCGATATGGAGAAGTAATCTGAAAATGTTGGTCGATGCAACAAGGAATGGTCTCTCCTCTCCACATCCCAGCCGCTTTTTCCCATCCTGTGCTGGTTGCAGGTGTCAGAGAGAAAAAGGTTGCTCAGAAATGTTTGAGGAATGAGAAAGAAGCATTTTGGATGCCTGTGAAGAGCTTCTTCCAGCACAAGCAGCACATAAGTGCTTGTAACAAAACTGAACACGTGAGCGATGGTGGGGGAGAGGGTGGGAGGTGATCCTGCTGGGGCAAGCACTGATGTTTTGACAGTAAATGAGAGTTGATGCCCAGGAAAGGAATGGAATATCACTTTAAGAGGTGAGGGAAAGTGATGGTGGAGTGGATAGAGAGAGATGGCATTTTCACAACAGCGACTTAGGAAAAAAACTTCACGGCAGGATCTGGGTGAATATTGGTGTGGTAATAACTGCAATAATCAAGATATTTGAAAATCTGGAGGGAGATTTTAAGAAGGAGAATAGACAGAAATGTGGAGAAGTTGCCCTGAAAGAAAGACATGAGCATCGCCTGGATGTGATGACCTGCAGAGACATCCAACATGAGGATGATGCCCAGACTACAAGTCTGAGGATGAAGGTGTTTTCCCAGTACCTCAGAAGATGCAGCTTAGAGGGAAGATCAAGAGCTCTGTTTCAGGCATCCTGAACTTATGTTGATGGCTAGAGAAGAGATACTCTTACTAACAGAGCAAGCAGATTTGAAGCAGAAATCCAAGTTTGTACATGTCAGCCAACAAAAAATCTTCCCAGGGCCACATTTATACGAGAGGAGATGTCACTCAGCACAGGTCCCTGGAGTCACTGTATCTCCACCAGCCATGCAGGAGAAAGGCCACCTTTAAAAGCAGACTCACCCTGGCAGACAGCAACCAGATGCACTAGACCCTGAGTACCCAACTGCACCATGCCGAGGGAGGCAGTCTGCAGCAGTCACACGTCAGTAGCAACAACACAACCATTTCTGTCAGTTCTAGGGCCCCTTCTCTAAACATCACAGACAAAGCTTGTGAATCTGGGGAGAGAAAAGCTCAAGGAGACAAATTTTGAGATTACATAACT
>NW_009722149.1:64131-135504 GCF_000703405.1 Apaloderma vittatum | reverse complement strand
AAGAAAGCTCCTTTTCCAGGGAGATGAAGTCTCTCTTCCACTTCCATAGAGAAAAAAAAAGGGGAATGGGAGTTGGATTAGATGGTGTGGCCGTATCAGAAGATGCTGATGTGGGCAAAACCCTACAGTAGAATCAGATAGAGTTAAAATGCTGAGAGCCTGTAGAAAAATGTATCTGTTTTTCTGTAGAAAAATGTACTCTCTTCACTTCCCATTGAGATGACAGAAGCATCTCTCTAGACCAGTCTCCTGCCATATTTGTGATTCACAAAATGTTTTACAAATTGTGCATGCATTATTTATTGTGCGTACAGGAAGGTCATTGTCCCCATGTACCACAAATAAGAAACGGAGGCATTTTTAGGCACCTTCCAACCACAATCCCAAATACTGTCTCACTAACTAATGAAACTAGCCTTGGTAACAAACAGATTTACGGATAACTGACCTACGGGGACTTACTGGACTGGTTTGGTCCTAAATGTGCATGATGGGTTGTTTTCCAGTAGTACCTGCAAGGCAAGACAACACCCTGCCCACCTCAGTCTGTATGTAAGCTCCACACAGACGTGGTCTTCTCTTCAAGGGCAGGCAAGTGAGCACAGGAGATTCAATGAGTGAACCTCACCAGTCTCATCTGGATAGCTGAACAGAGAAAGTGTTTGGGAAGGGGGCTAGTAGAAGGGTAAAATGGTCCAGAGAAAGGCAGAAATCCCTTTACAGCTGAAACTTTCTCCCCTTTTGTCTTTCAAATTCAGATGGCACAAGACAAAGCCAAACCCAACAGATTTAAGTCTGCTTGCAGAGGCGAAGCAGTGATACAGCCTGATGGCTGGTTTTATGCAGAAAACCTCTCTGGCACATCTGGTACTCATAGCAGGAACCAGCTGAAGAATGATTGCTACACCTGTTCTCATATATACAAACATTCAAGTGGTTTCCTAGAAGATGAACAAGCCTTCCTCCCTTCCATGTAGCTTCAGGACTATTTTTGATTCAAAGGAGCCAGAGAAAATGTACTAAAACCAAAGAGCGTAAGTGCACTTGGAGCACAAATAGCTTTTGTTGTGGCTTCAGTGGTTTATTTGTGCACTGACGTACATGGCCTCCAGCCCCTTGGGTTCCAGTTCCACACCAGCCACAGACTGACGGGCAGACGCTGGAGAACTGTGCTGTGTTCCTCTTCCCAGAGTCATTAATAAGCTGAAAAACCTTGAATGTTTACTATGGCAGGCACAAGTCATTCAGAGCAGCAACTTAAGCACTTCAGTCCCTCTTGTAAAAAAACAAATGCAGTCTACCCTATTCCCCTAAAAGTTCCTTAGAAAAGTGGAGTAGTGTATGATCCAAAATAATTGACCTAGCAGGCAGAAATTCTTAAACCTACCCTCAAAACTGGGGTTGCAAGAGTTATCCTTCAAAATCAGACAAACTGCAGTTGTTTTCCTAGCTGCTGACTGTCATCCTGATATATCACAACTTTTGTTTACTGTGAGGTTTGCACAATTGTTCCAGGAAAATATCAATTTATAGCATGACATGCAAGGAATGATTAAAAATAATACATTACTAAGGGTCATTCAGCAGAGTGATAGGAATTTTGGCTGATATATTTCAGCTGAGAATATTTTAGTACATTTGACCTTCCCATAGCATTTCTCATCAACATTTTTATCTATTCATCCTCACTTCTGCATTTTAACAGGATACACAGAAAGGTCTTTAAGACATATTAATACCGAATAGTGACAAATGTCTTCAGAGGAAGGACTCTTGCAACATATTTTTGGAGTGATGCTGACTGTGATTTCTTCCTGAATACGTATTGGGTTTCAAAAGAATTCTGCATTTCCAGAACTATTCTAGTCAAGCAGACCTGGCCACTGACTGGGAAGGGCACAATGATAAGGGGTTCTGCTCTGCCTTGGCATGAGTAGCACGTACAGGTTGCAGAAATGCAACTGATTTTTCATTGCATCTTTTTCAAGCCTCTTTGTAACTGTCCCAGTTCCCCCGGTCACACGCATTGCCCCTACCACACCCATTCACACACCTTGCCAGCTACCTCTATCCTATCCAATGATAAATGGTGAAGAAAATACTTTACTGAAGTATTTTGTTTCTGGTCTTACACAGATATTTTTAAAGTGCTCCCACACAAGGCCCAATATTTTATCAGCAATGTTTTATTTGGCACAGGAAATTTAGAGAAATATCTTGGAGGCATTATGGAGCCACCATAACTGAGGTTGGAAGGAGAATGTTATTACTGAGTACAAAAACCTCTGCTATCATTTCATGTGTTTAATTCAGCTTGAATATTCACAAGTGACTTCCCATTTCCAGGTAATCATACATTTTCTCAGTCTTTACTGTGACTGAACAGTTATCTACATTTTTAAGAATTAGCTAGGTGTCACAGTGTATTTTCAACTATTTATACATATTTATGAGGCTCATCCTGAGGGTTTACAATTACGCTGGATTTGTATTTTTCTCTACAGCTGACATGCAATTTCTCTGACAGGTTGCCCAAGCACATTTGATATTGTTAACACCGCCCAAAATTCACATTATGAGGTGCCACACTGAGATGTTTGGAAGAATGGCAGCTCTTGACTGTTCGGGCTCCAGATTCCTGTCCCTGCTGTTATAGGCTGAATATTTCTTTTTTAATGGAGGGAGAACAAACCCAAGATGATCTTGCTGTTCTGACAAAAACAATACTATGAAAAAACTGTTTTCTAACATTAAGATTTTTAGTAATTTTTCTTATAAGGCTCTTGTCCCCCTCCTGCCCTTCTGGATGGATGTGTGACCCATCTGGAGGTGAAATCAGCTCCCCATCATCTCTAGGTGCCCTTCAACACCAACCCCATCATCTCTGGATGCAAATAACAGCTGCCTGAAAAACTTGCACATCTTAAGGGAAAACTGCCAGGTCTCAACAGCAAAAAGTTTTCCTGGAAGCTGGTCCTAGATGGGATTATTGCTGCTCCTGCCTGCTTCCCACCCTGGACAGATGCAGATGTAGGTGACCTCTCTGGAAACACTTCTACCCTTCCAGAGGAAACCAGATTTCCCAGGAACAGCCAAGCCCCCTTGGGCTGGAGTCAAGCCCCCAAAATGGGAACAGCGAGTCTCTTTGCCGTGTCTTTTCAATGACCTCAGAGCTCCTGGTGGAGCAGGGAGGTGCACGGAGATCATGACCCACCTGGGCAGAAGGATGCAAGGCAGTGGCTGGAGGTGAGGACAGCAAAGGAGGTGAGCAAGCTGCTGAAGAAGCCTGGGAGCCAGAGTGAGGTGGGAAGCAAGGCAGATTGAGAAGAAGGAGAACCATGGAGGAGGAAAGCAGGCTTGGATGCCAGAGTAGGGTGCAGTGGGTGAGAAAGGGTGGACATAGTCTGAGATCTCACTGAAGGTGTCGGAAATATTCTTGCTGACTTTAGCAGGCTTTGAGTGGCGTTCAGAAAGAAAAAGAGAAAATGGTGTGAACTGAGGAATGCAGAGCCCCGAGAATAACAAAGGACAAACAGGAATCCTACCAAAAGCCATTTCTGCTGATGAAGAATCATCATATAGTGCCAGAGAAGGACATACAGGAATAAAACCTCCTGAAATATAACTCCTTCTTGTTTGCATCCAGATGAGACTCCTCCTTTTCACAGTTTGTGTTGACCATAAAAATGGCTCCAGCATCTTCTGTCAGTTGCTGCTTCAGTGCGGAAAGATTAGAAAGCAGAAGGAGGAGGTAGAAAAATGGGAACTTCTTTCAAAAATTATGGATGAAAAAGGTCTAATTGATAGAAAGCAGAGCAACTCTGAGAGCATTTCTTTAATTTGATATCACAAAAACTGAGAGATAAAAATCAGTATTGCCTTTGGTCAGGAAGAGAGGGGAGGTACAGCAAGAGCTCTTGGTCTGGATTTCTGGGATCTACAAGCACCACTGAAGAAGTGACCATGACTATGGGCAGTTTCTCTCCTGTTCTGCTGTGGTGGAGGGTCCTAGCCTAATGGCAGAGGCAATCCTGTCTGATAGCACCCAGAAGAGGTGAAAAAAAAAGAGGTCAGAAGTGTTGGGAAATTCAACCTTCAAAGCCCACCAGTGCTTTGGAGAAGCAGCTTTTAATTCTGTGCCCTTGAAAATCTCCTTAGATGGCGATAACTGTGACTGTCTTTCTGCTTAGGACTGTGGCAAAGGCACATATGCCCAGGACACATTCTGGGCTGTAGGGCTGACTGTTCTATACCCTCTACCTACAGACTTTTGTCATGTACCAGAAGGACCAGTTTCTGAGAAGAGGTTCACACTAAAGGGGAAACAAACTGCTGGTTTTCCATGTGTTGGTCAAGAGAAGTTTCCACTGCCAGGCACAAGTGAGGAGGGAGGAGGGCACTGATTACACCGACCCACAACTCCTCATCTGCCTTGCCAAGAGATAAGGAGATGCTGTTTGAGATAAGAAGAAAAGGAGTATTGTAAATGTAACTGCAGATGTATTGAGGTAAACTTAACAGAGGGAGGGTGATGGAAGGGTGGCAAATGCCTTGATGCAGGCGGGATGTCTGAGCTAGCAGCCAGCCAGGCAGAGCTCCTCGCCAGCCCTGATGCTGCTCCCCACAGAACACCTCCCAGTGATTCAGGACTCCAGCTGTAGGCAGGATTCGAACCCTGGATTTGACATAGCACAGCCATGGGTGCACCCAGCGTAGAGGAAGCTCCTGAGAACCCAATGCAATTCCTTCACACTTGGCATATCAACTGTCAGCTACAGTTTGATCAACTGTGTTTGACTGTTGAAATAGAGTTATTTGATAAAGTACTACAACATCTGGCTTAACTGCTCCCCAAGTTTGTGCTTTCTGCTGATGAAATGAGGGGTAGTAATACTCCCTCCGAGATATCTCATGTCTGATTTGGCCTCAAGTTGCATCAGGGTAAGTTTAGATTGGATATTCGGAGGAAGTTCTTTACTGAACAAGTGGTGAGGCACTGGAACAGGCTGCCCAGGGAGGTGGGGGAGTCACCAACCTTGGGGGGGTTTAAAAAAAAGTAGATCTAACACTTGAGGCTATGGTGTAGTGGTTAGGTATGCTGGGATGAAGGTTGGACTAGATGATCTTCAGAGGTCCCTTCCAACCCCAAACATTCTGTGATTCTGTGATTCTGTGATTTTGTTTCCCAGTCACTCTACATTCCTCTGGACAATCTCTGCACTTTGCAGCTCCACCTGATGCAATGTTGTGTGCCCAGTATGTCACTGGGCTGTTTCCTTTCCCACCAGCTTATTCACTGAGACATTTGTGACGTGTCAGACCTCCTTTCATGATGCCTCTCCCTCAGTCACTCTCTATCCTTCGTCTCTGCTGGTGCGTTAAACCTATTTATGTTTTTCGTATACTAAAGAATTTCCTAGGGGTTACAGTTTTCTTTAAGCAAAGGTAGGAAAAATCTTATTAATCAGTGGCAATCAAAATTCTGATCAGGGAGAATGAAATGTAATTACTCGTTTTCATCAGACAAGCTGCTGCCCTGCACCTGAGTTTATTAACTGTCCAGCATATCTGATCTGTGGATGGAAGCACAGTACAACCAGATGTCAAAGGGGAGAAAATGACAATGTGCCCAGCTAGCCTACTACTTTCTAAATCCTTTCCCTGACCATGCTCAGCCTTTCACCTCTAATTTAACACATGCTGTCCCAAAGGGCCATGTGAGATGCAGGCTGCTTGTGCAGCAGGACAAATAGTTTTAACAATTAAGCACTTCTTTTCTGGCCCCAGAAGAGTCTGGCAGTGCTGTGCTGTTTTCCAGGCAAGGTTTAGCTCCTTGGTGCAGGCAGAGCAGCGGGTCAGGAGCTCTGCTTGTGATACCACAGGGCACTTTGAAAACCCTGTGTGCAGCCCTGTGTTTAGCACCCTCCTTATCCATTGTGGTTTCGGAATTAAAAGGAAACATGAGGCAAAAAGTCAGGGTATACAACTGGCCATTTAGGTCAGTATTTTACCTCAGGTACATGGTTAGCCCTTCTTTTCTTCCTTTTTGAAAGAGCTAAATTTGGCCTCTGATAAATATTCATATTTTCTTCACTACTAGAAATGTTCCTGAGGCTCAAACTGTGCATTTTATTAGCTGAAGCTGTTAGCCCTAGTGTGGCTCATAACCATAACTAGGCTAATGGAGCATGTAGCTAAAATAGTTATTACTCTCTCTTGGAACTGAAAAGGCCATTTCAGAAGCTTAAATGGCTTTGGATTTATCAGGAAAGGCTTCTCAGAGCTTTTTCCCTTGCCAGGATAATGTCAGGAGTTGGCTGCAGAAGAAGGACTTTGACCATCAGTATCTTGATGTCAGAATCCAGCCCAGTGAAGGAGAAAAAACACAAAAATCAACTGGTAAATAGCTTTAAGAACTTAAAGATAAGAAATAAAAAAAATAAAATAATCATTCACGGCTCAAGCACTCCTTAGCAAGACAGAAGAACTTTTGGAGAATCAGATGTTCAGCTAGACAGCTGCTACCTCATGTGAATGACAGTAAGGATATTGTGATTATTTTATTTTGTTGGTGTTATTACGGTTTAATGGCCCAGTAAAATTCACTCATCTGAGGCCTTTAGTTATCACAGATTCACAGAGAGATTTTCTTCATTAGAAATTAAAGCTATCAGCTGGTCAAACAGTACCAGAGTTAGAGCATATATGACCAAAAATGAGGCAGAGAAAAAAGAAAAAACAGTAGCAAAAGCCTTCCTACATGATATTATCAAAACCCTAGGTGCTAAGGTTTTGTTATAGTAGCACAATAGAGTAATTACATATGGCTTTGGTATCACATACATTATTCACATTATCAGGCACAGAATGAGAGTTAAAAAAACACTGCAAAATGACTTTCCGTCCCAAGATGAAATGAGCAGTTGCTCAGGGGATAAAGTGATACAGAGAATTACCAGAGCTTTGAAAAAAAGGAGAAAACAGTGCTGTAGCAGGAAAGCAGAAAAATCAAACAGGTCGCAGTATTCATCAGCTACACTAATCTAAACATGGAAGCAAAGACTCGTGACAGCAGACACACAAAGCATTGCACAGGCCTCACAGGTGTCTATTTAACACCAAGAGAGCAGTCCTCAACTAGTCAGGGGAGAGAAAATACAGCAAAAATCTTGTGTGTTAAGGACACATTCAGCAGTTACTGTCATGAACAAAACAGACTCAACACAGGGAAATTAATTTAATTTATTGCCATTCAAATCATGGAAATAAACCCAAATTAAAAAAAAAATCTTCCTTCCACCTCTCTGTTCTTCCTTGGCTTAACTTTATTCCCTATTTCTCCACCTCCTCTCCCTGTGTGGTGCAGGGGATGGGAAATAGGGATTGTAATAATTTCATTAGATGTTGTCTCCTTCCTCCTCAGAGCGAGGACTCCTTACTCTCCCCTCGTTCTGGTGTGAGGTCCTTCTCACTGGAGACAGTTCTTCACAAACTGCTCCAGTGTGGGCTCCTTCCACAGAGTGCAGTCCTTCAGGAACAGACTGCTCCAGTGTGCATCCCTGGTCGATCTAGGTGTTGAGTTGTTTCTCTGACATATTGTCACTCCTCCTGTTGTACTGTTGTATTGATCTTTTTCTTCTCCTTGAATATATTATCGAAGTGTTACCATCACTGCTGATAGACTCAGCCTTGGCTAGAGGCAGTTCCATCTTTGAGCTGGCTGGCATTGGGTCTGTCAGACATTAGGGAAGCTTCTAGCAGTTTCTCACAAAAGCCACCCCCAGTTATCTCCCACCACCAAAACCTGGCCATGCAAACCCAATACAAGGAGCTTGTGTTTGTTTTAAGCTGCACCCTTTCCTACATTGATAGCGCTACTGCACCTGGCAAGCCAAGTGGAGGACAGTGCCTCTGTTACCCAGGACATTTCCCATCCCACCAGGCAGATGTCCATCCTGCAGTGTGCTCTTGAGGTGAGGGAACATCACTGCCTGAAGACAAGCCTGATTAGTCAGAGATAGTGTCTTGTACCAGAACCATAGGAGTCAAATGCATTTGGGTTTAAGCCCATGGTATCAAGGCAAGAAAAGTCCTTGTTCTTTCCCACCTTGTATCCAGCTTCAAGGTTTCCACCAGGAAAAAGTGTAAATCTCCTTGTGCTTATGGGATCTCTCAAGGGAGCTAGTTTCTCTTTGGATGAGAGAATCTGATTCAAAGTTAGAAGCAAACTTCAGCCTTGACCATGCAGAGCAGCTGTTTACCACCACATCTCCTTGAAGTGAGAATACACCTGAGAACATATCTGTGATCCCTTGCGAACACAAGTTTGTCCTTACTCTGTGTGCTCCTCCTTGACACTCTGTGTCACCTCTTGCCCTTTTTACTGGCTGCAAACACTTCGGAGACAAAAGGCATCATCTAATTTTATGCCAAGGGGCTTCCTGGTGATGTCAAACACAACCACAGAGAGGCTGAGGATTCTCCACCCAAAAGTCAGGGAGCCCACGATTTTTTTTCACACATACCATGGCAATGTTATTTATATTCTGCATTTTGCCTTATTTCTGAATGTTGCTGGGTAAGTAACGCACATGCCCTCAGGGGTATTAGAAATCCTGTTTAACCCTCAGCACAGGCCATGTTCCCAGCCACTCTGTGCTCTCTCGGGTACCCTAGCTCGAAATCCCATCTTCAGAGCGCTCCTGCTCAGCACCTGTTTGGAGGCAAAATAAGAAGCTGTCTCAGTGGAAGTGCCAGAGTCTTCTAGGGGAGCAGGACCTGCTCTTTTTTCTGTCAGGCAAAATGAGAACAAAGGAGGTTGAAGGATGAGGCCAATGTTTGCAGTTGGAAAAGGAGAGGAAAGAAAGGATCAGCTTTCTCATCCTATTGATTTCCCAAAGGCATCACAAGCTGGGCTAAACTTCTTCTGGATTTTTGGTTTCTCTGTCCCACTCTCCTGCATTCAGTCTGCAGCTTAGGCTCTGTTCTTCACATAAATAGGACAAAACAAGCCACAAGTAAGGGAACAGATGCAATGGTATTAAAAATTGCACGTTTCCCTGCCTCAAAGGCACTCTTACATATGTAACCACACCTAAACATTTTTCTGTCTCCTGTCTCTCTGCTCCTGTCTTGGGCATTTATTTCTGCAGAGAAGGCTGAAAATTTTTAAAGGAAGTGCTAACTGACTCAGGCATAAGTGGATGCCACATGAGGAAGGACACTGATGTCTCTTGTATTAGATCAAAACACTTCTGCTATCTGTTGCATAATACACAAAATTGGTCACAGAAGAAACACAAGATCAGAAACAGCTCAAAAGCTTGCCACAGTCACAAAGATCAAATATTTAACTGATTTGCTGCTTATGCAAGAGGTGAGCAAAAATCTCAGCCCAACTCACCTGAGAAGCAATGCACCGAACTGCTCTGCTAGCACAAGATGACAAGCAGCACGGAGACCTGCCCAGCTGCCATCCATGGCTTGGGATAACCCAGCTTCCACATCAGCCTGGAAGTAAATGAGGGGTCTAAGTTTACAAAGGAAAATTCAAAAGACTTGAAATGCTACTGAAACCCATTGTTAAGCACCACTCACATGGCTTTGACTTTTTATTTTTTTAATACTTAAAGGAAGAGACACACCCAAAAAAAGTTTAACAAACCAAGTTAGAATTTTCTGAAGCCTCTTCCCTCATGTTGTGCAGTACTGCGGGCACTTTAGCAAGGTGTGTTTGCTTCAAAATGTGCTTCAGTTGTTCCTTAAGGGAATGAGAGCCGTCTCCCAAAAGAACCTCTGAATGCCACAAAAAACACAGTAGTTTTCCATCAAAAAGCATCCACAGCTGTTGTAGCTGGAGATGTTGGGTGAGAAAACCCAGGGTGGGTCACAGCTGGCCTTCGGCTTAAGCCTGTAGTCCTGTGCCCAACCCTCTGATGCTCTGCAAACACAAGGGGCTCCTTTCACTGCCCATCTAATGCCACCAAAGTCAGATAAATTGGCTTAGCTTCTCCTAAAAGGACAATAACACCTTTTTTTCATATTTATAATTCCTAGAGAAAGAAAAGGAGAAAATTGCTGAGCTCCAGACACCATGCACAACTGAGTTTCACTTTGGCTGGAAACAATACAAAATTCACACATGAAGCTTAAAGAGAACACAAAGGCCCCTGTCAGCTGTTATGTTCTGGAAGCAGGCAGTTGCCCTCCAGTCCTATATAAACACCGTATGCACTGCTGGGTTTGAGAAATCTGGAGACAACTATAGTCAGATAAGAACCACCGGGCCAGAAGATAATCCAAGAGAGTGCAAGAAAAGACAAAGGCCAGCACAGTCCTTGCAACAATCTACATGGCACAACGCACGCTGTGAGGAGCTTTGCGCTGCCACTGAAGGCAAAACATGGACAAAACATTAATTGAGCCCTAAATAATAGCTCTTAGTGGAGAGCTGAATCTCTGTGCCTTGGTGAGCAGGGCACTAAAGTCTGTCAGATCCCCTGACAAATGCCAGTGGTGTCCAAAAATGCAGGAGGCGAGCAGGATTTGCTAACATTTCAGAGAAAATAGAAGTATTGAAACAGCATGTTTTAAATGTAAATACTGAAAAAGAGCAGGTATCTGAAATGTGCACTGAGTAACTGAGGGCATTGTATTCACATGACAACAGCAACAAAGCTACCCCCAAGCCTCTGAAGTGGTCCTTGTTGGGTTTAGATTTGCCAAGACACTTCGAGAGACTGGGAGAAGACAACGTAATAGCTTCTCCCTGCCAAAGGCATGCCCTGTGCCTAACATCCCATAACTCACAGACTGCAAGGTTAGAAGTAACAGTTTTTTACCACTGCAGAGACGTTATTTCAGACCTCTCCATGGGTTTGGCACTTTGTCTTGAAGACAACACAACACAGACTCCAAAACTGTGTTCGAGTTTATGAATGTATCAAGAGTATGGGTCTACTGGTGAGGCTGCAGCTTGAGTACTGTGTTCGGCTTGGGGCACCGTAGTATAAGAGACTGAGGTGCTGGAGCCAGTCCAGAGAAGGGCAACAAAGCTGGTGAGGGGTCTGAAGAACAAGACTTATGAGGAGCAGCTGAGGGAACTGAGATTGTTTAGTCTGGAGAAGAGGAGGCTTGGGGAAGACCTCATTGCTTTCTATAACTACCTGAAAGGAGGTTGTAGTGCGATGGGTACTGGTCTCTTCTCCCAAGTAAAAAGGATTAGGACAAGAGGAAATGGGCTCAAACTGCACCAGGGGTAGTTTAAATTGAATATTAGGAAAAAGTTCTTTACTGAAAGAGTGGTGAAGCATTGAAACAAGTTGCACGGAGAAGTGGCAGAGCCACCATCCGTGGAGATGTTCAAAAAACGCGTAGCCATGGCATTTCAGGATGTGGTTTAGTGGTCATGGTAGTGTTGGGTTGACAGCTGGGCTTCATGATCTTAGAGGTCTTTTCCAACCTAATGATTCTATGACTCTATGGGCAAACATCTAAGGAAAGGCTGGGTTAAGACCCCGCTTCCATTCAGAAGCAAACAAGTCATTGCTAATTGCTCATATTCCATGAGTCCAGGGCTGTTCTGGGGCATGTTGTCCACATGGCAGGGTGGCCATGCTCCAGTTTGGTTGCTGACCACTTTTTGTCATCCTAAGTCACTGGGAAAGTATGACATGTTCAAACTGGAGGCCTCAACAGCATAGATATTTCTCAAGTGTTTCAACTTACCAGATGAGATACGTATATACTCTCACTTGTTTCTACATGGTTTCTCACATTGTCTGCTCCACACACCTTGGTTCTCATGGACAAGCAGTTGGAAGCATGATATGTGGGTGCCAAGGCTGCGCTACCTCTGACAACTTGTACTACACCTAATGGTACAGCCATGCTCTAACTCTCCAGGCTACCAGACAACATGGAAATCCCAGTGATGGTGATGACTACTGCTCAGAGACTAGCTGTGGGCTGACTAGCTATGATGAGTAGAGTGCTGGTCCTGAGATATTAGAGGTAGACTGCTGGAAGAGATCAGTTCTGTAAATGAAACACCACTAGAGGAGTAGAAGACCCTTTGGATTAAAACCTCTGCTCTCCTTGAGACCTACAGCAAACTGAACCCAGAGCTGTAGAGCCCAGCGTGCAGATCTGGAGTGGACAGTCACAACAGTTTGTGAGCTTTGCAGGTTATGGGGGCCAGCAGTCTACAGGCTGGAGACAGGCTCAGATGCTGCTGCCTCTCAAGAGCTGCTTGCTGTTACAGAAAAGGCTCTAAATCCCTGGAATTCTTGAGGGTAGTGAGTGAGCTCTCCACAGCTACATGAAGGTGTTGCACATTCTCACTCCTTGTCTTCCATATGGTCACCTAATTTTCTGAAGGAGGGCAGAGGTCAACCAGAGGACTTCAGGGATCACAAGAAACTTATATAAATCAATGTGCACCTATCTATGAAGTTATAAGAGCCTTGGAAACTATTTCTACATTCACTTGTAGCTTATCAAGGTCTGCGTAAGATTTTATTGCTGCAAGAAGATTCCCAAAGGATCTTCTGAATCAGCTGAAGGATAACAGCTGAAGTATCTTTAGACAACTGAATGCCAAATTGCTTATGGTTCTGGGCTTCAGAACTTAGAAGGTGGCTTAAAAATGGTAAAAGATCTGGAAAACATGGAAAGGGGATTGAAACAAAGTCTCTCTAAGTTCAAAACTACTTGTACTTCTTGCGCTGCTAGTCCTTCAGTCCTTCAAAGATAAGCCATGCTCAAAGCTACAGAAAGGAGAAGCACACACCAAGTTTTTGCCATTGAGGCCCTGGAGGAGGGACTGTCCAGTCATGGTGAATCAGGAGGCATCAAAACTGCTGGATTCATCTATAGTGTTTGCCTGCCACGGTACAAAAAACAAGGTGAAGCTTTGAGATCCTTGATGATGTGTCTCCTGTCCCCTACAAGCCAGTAGGAGGACAAAGCAGTTACTGTCCTATTACTGGATGCAGCATTAAAAGTTTTAACCTACATTAGTCATCTCAGTCCTGGAATCCCGTGGACATATAAACCTTCAACTCCCTGTGAGACATTGCTCCCTAGGCTACACTTAGAATAATTTTCTGCAGCGTTTCCTACCCAAATCCCGTATCTGTGCTGTAAGACACAGAGAGTGAGCATGGGAGTAACCTGTGAAAATAACTCAAGCTTATCCTGCCTTTTCTGAGGCACTTGCCATTCACTTCACCTGAATTTGAGAGCTTTGCCAACAGTGTTTCGCAGCCTGTGAGGTCAGTGGAGCTGCAGCCCACTCACAGCATCTCACTCCCCCAGATCTTTTCACTCCAGCTAATGCTGTCAGAAGCATAAGATTTATGTTTTGCAAGGCACCCGCTGTGTTTACACTTCAGAAGGGGTTTATGGGTTTATGGCAGGTTACCGGGAATCTCAAGTGTGGGACGGATTTAAGAGCTAAAGGTCACTGTCGGTGGAGACCACTTCAAAGTCAACCCATGCTGGCCAACACCTTCCCTCTGAAGACAATATACTTGATTTTTGTGTGGGTTTAATAAGGAGTGCTGGACCTCCAACCTTGTAAAACCAGAATTTTGAAACTCCTAAACTTCTACAAACACAGTTTGATTTTTAAACTCAGACTGGAATCAATGAGGTAAAGCTTTTGAATGTTGCATCTGCAGTTTTATTGCTAAAAATACCTCCAAAAAATGAAGTTTTCTCAGCTGTGCTGTTCTCAGATGATTTTTGATGAAAATTCCTTAATTACTCAGGATGAGTTTAACACCAAAAAAATCCAAGAAAGGGTATGGATTTACAATATATAGCCTCATTCTTTTTAAAATTTTCAGCTGTGACCAGACGATGAAAATCCATAATCTTAAAATGTTTTCCAGTCAAACAATCCAGAGATTGTAGTGGCAGAAGTCCCTGAGTTTGAGGATGTTATTTCTGAGATGATACTAAAAAAACACAAGACTGAAAGTAGACCTACAAATGAGGAGGATATGGCTATGACAAAATGAGAGCCCAGAAACTTTGCAGTGCCTTTTTCATAAATCTGAGTGAGTCACAATGATCAAACTTCTGATAGTGTTTGCTTTGAAGTACTGTTTTACTAAAACAAATGAAAAATCTATGTGCCTCTTTCTATGATGAATTTTGCAGCTCTTCCAAAAAAAAGGGAGAAAAAGAGAAAAGGAGAAAAAACTCAGGAAGCACATAAATGTTGCTAAGCAAATACCAGAATAAATTGAATAACTTTTGGAATTTCTCTGAAAATAAATTTTAAAGTATTTCACAACACAGGAAGTGTGGCCTCGGTTCACAATAAATGAATCTACACAAAAAGGATACTAAAGGTACCTGTGCAGCTGCATTGCAGTGAGCTGCAGCCATCCATCACACAGTTGCTGGCCAGGGGAAACTGCTCATTTATTTAATTGTGTGCACGGTTGTTCAGTTGTCAAGTGGAACTCAGTCATTTCTGTAGTTGTGACCACATTTTGTATACATACTTCTGTAAGTGGACTTTCTGTCTTCATTTCTCTAATCTGCTCTCTCTGAACAAAGCACAGTGCATCTGTAAGATGAGCTCAAAATTTAAACAGGCGTGCGTGGTTCATCTCGTGCACTATCAGAGGGGAAAAATTACCTAAAGTGATATCAAATCACCTTGAGTTAAACATCTTGCATTTTCGGTAGTCTGTAAACAAGACGGAGACATTTATTTTTTACTGTGCTAATATGGATGACTTGGATGCTTTTCTATTCAGCTAGAATGTCCCAAATAGTTACTTCTAATGATCATCACTTTAAAGTACAGTATTAATCAGCTTCTTTGATACAAATAGGTTTTATACAGAGGTTGATGATTTCTCCACTGTTATGACCATGTTTAATTCAAATGTATTTGGAACACTGCAGGAAAACTTAACCACTTCAGAATTGAACTCCTACAACAGAAAAACAAGATAAGAAATTTAGCTTATCTTTCGATTAAAGCAGATCAGAAAGAGCAGTCAGTATATGAACATTAATATGTATGAACCTCAATAGCATTTCGTCAGATGAAAGCTGCATTCTGTTCACGAGGCGCTGCTGGATGGGACTGGTTTTGAAGTGGTGCAAGCGAACCCTTTGTGGTTGTGTGGTGATAGGGACACACTTGGTCATCCCAGTTTGTCAGAATTGCTTGGCCCTAAGTAAAATCCACAAAAACCCCCCACAATGAGTCTTGGTGGGATGCAGCGGGAGTTGAGACGGAGAGGAGTGTCTCAGGTCTTGCCAAAAACTGGCCTGAAACTCTAGACTGAAAGCACAAAAGAGGCCAAATGGTATTTTGTGAAAATATAGAAGTCCTCAGGAGACAAGATAAAAAAACATTTAGAATAGATTCAGAAACAAAGCTTCCCTGAAGAAATGGCAAAGAAGGGGCTCATTTTGAGAGCAAACTATAAAAGACGCCTTCTCGGAGGTCTGTTTCAGTCACATCAATGAGAGCAAGCTAAATATAGCTTCAGCGATGGCTGCTGTACTCCAGCCCATCAGATTGGCCGTTGAAGCCCTTTGCAGCCTCCCTTCCATCCTCTCAGAGCTGATGTTTACAATGAATAAAATACATAATTAGGCAAGCAGTTGGCAAAAGCCATGATTTATCACATTGAGAAATTAAGCAGCACTGGACTGATTTGACTGCAGCTCTGAAAAATCTGCATAATAAAACAGTGCCACGTGACACTAAAGAAGAACTTTCTTCAGGTCTAATTTCAGCCATCATTCATGGAGAGACAAAATCTTTTGGACCAACCAAGCCAGGAGCTTAGACCACACAGACCATTGCTGTCTCCGCCCGTCCAGAGTGAGCACCTGGGTGCTGGCAAGAGCTGCAACCAAGGGCAAAGCAGCTCCTTCCCCTGCTGTGTTTGCAGAGCTGTGCAAACCCCGGCACAGCTCGATGATTTGGGGGACCTGGGGAGGGATGTGCCTTACCAGGATTGCTGCCTGCTGCTGGGCTTCCTCACCATGTTCCTCAGCACATGGGGTGCTGAGACAGGTATTGTCATGGGTTTGGAGCAGTGCAAGGGAGAGGGAAAGGTAGACCCGTGAGGTCTGCTACCCCAGCAGATCTGGCATGGTGGATTAGCTCTGGCTCAGGGACAGCCACCCCAAAACTGCACATCTCTGCATTCCGGTACATGGCCATCATGTTTTTATCTGCAGAGTCAGGACTGATTACACATTAAACTGGTCCTGAAACCATCCCCAAGATTTGAGAAAGAGGACACTAGCTAAGATGATGAAAATGAAGCGGCCAAGGCATCATAGTAATATATTTTTTTATTTGTTTTTTATTTTATTTCATTAGTGAACACCAGCATTTAACTCTAATTTTAATCTCCTTGATCCTTTATAATTTTAGAGCAGGGAAAAAGAAATCAAAGCAAAATCACAATGCTTCACGCCCATCATGCACACACTTACGAGCGCTGCCAACAATTTCTGTTTTAAAAGATCCCAGCTTTGATGTCTAATATCCTCTAGTTAAAAAATAATGTATTAAATATAACTTTCTTAATTCCAGCCAGTTTAGATAACTGAAGTATTTCTGTTAGATTCACTCTCTGTCTCCCCACACTAACACAACAGTGCTTTGTTTGCAGTTTCCAGTGTTACAAGCAAAATGTTTAGATAAACTGTTCATGCCTGGAATTGTTAAATGTTTGAGAAGCCTTCTGTACACAAGAGAGCTTGAAAACCTTTCTAAAACCAAAAGGTATTGTTATTTTAATCAATAACTAGCTGGTAAAGGCAGGAATTTTAAAAGTTATAGTTTATTTCGGAGGTCTGACTTCAGACGCTGTAATGGGCATTGAATTGAGGGAACTATATCATCATTTTGGCAAGGGGGTTTCGCAGGAGCACTTTGTATTAAGTTCAACTCCACAATCACTCTTCACCTTCCCTGGTCAATATTCCTCAGATGAAACACCGAGGAGAAGAAGGATCCCCTGTGTTTTGCCTGCAGCGGGTACACACTGTCAATACTGCTATTATCCCTACCTACACAGCCAGAAAGGATTTTTTGTTCTGTCAGCAATCTGCACATCAAAACATGCTCAGAGCAGAATGAGAGTTAATGAGGTGCCTCCTTTGTGCAAATTTATCAGAGATCAACAGACCTGGGTGTATGAAAGGCCTCTATGTAACTGAAGGCAGCAATGGAAAATTTCAGATTATGTGAAGCATCATGAAAGGAATGGGGGTTTTTAAGCAACATTTATGCTGTATGGGCTTTTGTTTTCCAGCCCTTTCAGGGTTCTGAGGCAACATAATAAGCACCTTGCTGTTTAGCTAGCTTAAAATCTCTATTTTTATCTCCATTTTTACTTTCCCCCATCCCCCCACATAAATAAATAGAAGGCAACTGCAAAAAACCACACCCAGCAGCTATCATATTTGCCTTCAAACGCCTTTTCAAAGCTCACTATACTGCTATGATTCCAAAACGTGCCATGCCTAGTCACTGATATACCCAAAATAAACTTGCTGTTTGTCCTTCATGCTCTTCTTTTTGCCATTATCACCACTGTTTTCAGGTTAGATACAGCTTTGCTGCCCAATGTGCCAGATGTCTGATCAACAGGCTGGTTCTTAGGGCAGAAGTGCCACTGGATATGCAAATGCAGGGTGGGTTAACTGCCCTGGGACTGCCCAACCCGTGTCTTAAAACTACATCTTGTGCTCTTTTGCTTCTCTGTTCTTCCACATATGCTTCCCACATGTTCCTTTCCTTGGGTGCTCAAGGACAAGGAGAAGAGGGACAGATGAGGGGTGAGGTGGTGCTCCAGGGGTTCTTGTTTGCCCAACGATGCTGAGGGCTCAGTAGCATCCAAGCAGACCCAAAGATTGTGTTCATGCTCCCCCTACACCTACCAAGCTATTGGGGACCGGTGGAGAAAGTCACTAAAGGGAGAAACATGTTCCACCGTAGTCTACAACTTTGAACTCATTTTGATGCAGTAAGTGTTAAAAAGTGCCTTTTTTAAAATAAGAAAAACAAAAAAAATGATACTGCAATATTTGTACAGCTCTGAGACAGCTCAGAGACTCTTCTTAAAACAAAGCTGATGCTGTGCTGACGAAAATGCTGATTTACAGCCTAAAAGGTGACGTCATCAAGTTTGGAGCACTCAGACCTCCAAACACGCACTTATTCTAGGAAACAGGAGCTAAAGCTCAACCTGAGAAGAAAGTCATGTCGCTGTACTACTTGATCATACAAGACTCAAAAATCATCTCTTCTTTGGAAGTATGTGAATGAATTTTGTTCCTTCTGCCTTACAGGTTGACTCCTTCACCTCAAGGAAGCTCTGGAAGCTGTTTGATGAACACCATTTTCTTGTAACTATGAGAAACCCTTTTGTCTGTGTGTCTCATTGCAGTAGGCAAATCAGCTGCCTGAGATGTGAGACTAAATAAAAGATCCAAGCTGGTGCCACTGGAAGGATGTGCAGTTTACAGCAGGCATGTTTTGCTGCTGGGGCTTTTCGAGCCAGGTTTTGGGGTGTAAGATGCACCAACAGGAAGAATTTTTCAGCTGACGGAGATGCCCAAGGGGCAGGCATGAAGTCTTCAGACACTCTCACAACTTTCTATATGGAGAGATATATGGAGAGCTATATATATATGTCATCTCCTGGGCAGATGTAACTCTGCAGGCAAAACAGCAGCATGCATCTGGCCAAAGGATGAGGTTATAATCTGCAAAATTACGTTCAAAAGCACGCTGTGAGAGCTCTTGTCTCTCGGGGCACCCAGGCAAACGCCTGCTGCTTTGCAAGCTAAAATTATTCTCCTTGTGACCATCCCTGCAAACTCAACCCTGAAACAAAAAAAAACCCCCAACTTCTCCTCCTACAACAAATGCCTCCAAGGCCCAAACAGATCTTTTACAGATGCTGGTGTGACTCCACGGATTTATGCAGGGTAAACCACAGTTCTGAATCAACATTCCTCCCTCTCAGCAAGCTCTCACTCCTATTAGGACTAAGCTACCTTTCACTGCACACATAGCTGATATTTTTGTTCCCTCTGCGCTGCTAAATCTACACTTACTGGAATTAATCACGGCCCTGAGATTACAAGACCCTGCATCTCCATGGTGCTGTACCAAGACTCCTCAACTCTGGCCACCGTGACCTCTCCTCTCTGTACATCGTCTCCATCCCCTTTTTTTGACTTGGCATAACCCTTCCTCCCGTTCACTCCCTCTTAACAAATTGCAATCCGTTCTTCTGAAGTCAAACAGGTTTTCTGCCCTAATCACCTTGAACGACACTGCTTCCTTCCCTCCCATGCCAGTGTATGCCAGGGATGTGTTTTAGGGAACTTCTTTGGGAAAACACTCACCTGAATCTCTGCATTAATCCCACACGTGTGGAAATCCCCTTTCATCCTAATGCATCACTGTCAGAAAGAGTTAATTATCATCACTGTCAGAAAGAGTTAATTATCGTTGCTGTCTGTCTAAAAGGTGGAAACCTCAGAGCACTATCTTTTTCTTGCAGAATAATGGTGCATGTGTGTCCTTTATTTCAGTTCCCTGCCATGCTCCTTGTCCACTTTTTTTAGCTCTGTGTTTCCCATACGTTAGTGATTAGTTCTGCTGTTACACCCAAACTAACAATTTTACTGTAATGGCTGAGATCTTGTGGGTTCCAAGTGGTGAACCAGGACGCACTAGCAAATGTATTTGTTAAACAAGCCTTCTTAGCAATTTGTTTTAAAACAGAAAATCTGACACGTAATGAAGTCGTTAATTAACATTTTAAACATATTGTTACCTCCATCTGGCCTGAGGATTAGACAGTACATGGGGTCTTGCCAGGTTATTTCCACTACAATACAACGGATGATAAGTCAGGCATTTCCGTGGTGCAGCAATGTTTATTTATGATACAAAACATACACAAAGTCTTGTTTCCCTGAACACAGAGAGCAAACAAACAGGAGCAGGTTCCTTGCTTGGCAGCCCAAGTCTGCCTTTCCAGGGAGCACCATGCCCAGAAGAAGATCTGTCTCTTGGCTTGCTCCCAGTGACTGCTCGCTCCTGGGTCTCTTACTACAGCCTTTCAGTGACTCCATAACAAATACATTCCTCTGGAAAGTTGGAGAGTTATTTTTAAACCCCTTCACACACAGCTGTAATCAATCCATCGCCCAAGCCTACGTTTGCCAGGGCCTCTGGGGAAACCCTCCACCCACACAACTTGGCTTCTGCCCAAGCCTCATAGGCATGGCCAGGTGCTGCACTGCAATTACACAGGGGGACGTTAATTGTGGTTGCCTGCGGAGCTACTGTTTGTCTGGGCTTCCAGCAGAGCAAGAGGTGAAGGATGTACAGTATGGCAACGGTGAACACTTTGCAGTATGAGGTGCAGACCAGACACCAACCATAGCTCCTTCAAGTGGACCTATCCTTCTGCAAGGAGCATCTAAGGACGGCTTAGGCTTTCTCAGCTGTTCTCCTCCCAAAAGATATGTCCATATGCAGCTCTGCTACATCTGGAGCATCCCACTGGTGTTCCAGCAGCCACAGCCAGCCAGAGGTTTCTTTCTGTCCCCTCCTGATATCCTTAAACCTGCCTCAGTCCTTAGCCCTACTTTTGCTCACTTATGCTGCTCTGCAGACCCATTGCATTAACCTCCAGGGCTGTGAAAGCTGGGCAGCCTGCATCACAACTCAGTAGACGCAGATGAGCCCTTATGTGATTTTATTCCTGCGCTTAGGAAGTGCAGTGACGAGAGTCAACTGAAACTTTTTCCTCACTATTTTCACTGTGTAACAGTCAGAGAAAATAAATACATTGAACTAAATTCATCATCAAGAGTCCTGAAGGTCCCTGAGAATAAAGAACGTTCGAGAAGATAAGGAAGACTTTGGTGCCGGGACAAATCAGTAAGGAAACACCAAAAGACCGCTGTAGCCCTACACAAGAAAACACGTCTCTGTCTCACAGTGATAGGGGAAGGTGTGCAGGGGCTGAAGCACTTCTTCAGCAGCTTCCCAGAGGAAAGCATTAAGAGCACTGACCTTTCCACTCACTGCAACTTTAAATTCTGAATGTAAACATTTATGGAAAGAAATCCGTTTACAGGAAAGGAGGAGCTGTGGTCATCTGGGGCTGGGCCAAGGCTACAAAAGATATTTCAGCCCAGAACAGGTTGCACCAAATCTACTGAGGGTGCTGGTTTATTAAACCAGGAGCACAAAAGTCCTGTTTCAGAAGGAAATCCTTGTGTCTTCAGCAGATGGGTTCAAAAAAATGGGCACTGTCCCTGCTACAAGGCCGATTCCAGCTTCTTCCCCAGTGGGCACTTCCCTGCTCCTGCCTCATAGCCCTAAATTTCTGCCCTGCCAGGGCAGCAGGCTGCTTGCCTGTGCAGAGCTGGCCCTGGGCAGAACCCTGTCAAAAGCCAACTTGAGCACACTTGTGGAGGCTTGTGGAGCTGCAACAGCATGGGAGAGAGGAAATGTAGCTGGGGATAAGGAGGCAAGCCACCATCCCCTGTCTATGCAGCTTTAATAAGCAGTTTGTGACTGTCCAGATGCAGCACAGGCACAACTGGCAATAGTGGAGACTCAGCTGTGGCCAAATAATAATAATAATAAAAAGGCAAATTCTGTTCCTTTAAATCCCAGAAATCATACTGTCTCTCCACCAGTCTCCCCAGGGGAATTCCTGCTTCCCTCCAGACAGCCCTGTGGGTCCACCACCCCTGGAGTGGGAGCTGCAGAAGGGCTCCCAGAGGAAAGGCAATTTGCACCTACTCCTGGAGATACTCTACCTCCCTTTCCAAACAGGAATCCCACTGATAGGACTGGCTGCTCTCTGGGTTACTCATCGAGTGTTTCTAGCCCCAAAACGCACACGATGCATTTAGAGAGTGGGAGGATAGTGGTGGGCTCCCCGCTGCCCCTGCGATGTGGCATGCTGCGCTTCCTCCCGCTCTCCTCTAGCACCAGCTGCATTCGGGCAGGCTATTAATGGATTTTATAGGCCTTTAAAATATGTTATGGAGCAGAAAATGGTTTTCAGGGAAAAGCAAACACACTCTGTGCTTTCTCACCAATTAAAGCTGATGAGCCACAGCGACTCAGCCAAGATATAACAATACAATGAAAACAAGGCAAAATATTTCAAAGTACAAGTGGTCAGACCAACAAGAAAGTGTTTTCCCACAAAACAGAAGAAAAATAATTAAATAACGTGCTGCTTTTCAGAGCTATAGAAGAAAATAAAGTCTAAAGATGGAGGCAGTGGTAAAATAAAAATCCACAAGCAACTGCTTTGCAACAGAACATCCAGGTCTAAGAGAGGGACACATTGCCTACAAAGTTAGAAGTCAGAACTGAGACATTCTTTTCAGTAAACACCATTACAAGTCAATTGCTAAAAGTAGCCAAACTCTGTATTTTAATACCCAATAGGTATGCTTAGAGTCAATGGGAATTTCTCTAGTGTGACAAGCAGGACTCATAAAAACAATTACAGCCCACGGTAGCAGGCAGCTTCACGAAGGCTTCTGTAAGTAAAACTGAGCAAAACTAAGGACAGAGAAAAAATCACTGAAAAGACTCCAGTGTAAGAGACCATGGACTATGCAACTTCATGATAAGTGCAAGAGAAAAATCAAATTATATAGCCAAGTGATTCAAAGTCAATAATACTCCTAAAGACAGATCCAAGGGGCAATGTCACATGTGCTGATCTTGCTGGGTGTCAGACAGAAACCAAACTATTAGCAAAGATAAGGCTGGGCTGTGCAATGTCCAGCACTTAAATAACCCATGAATTCCATCCAAAGTCACCAAAGCCCCATGAGAAGAAGACATTTCCACTGCTGTGTGCTGACGTGTTTCATAGTCCTCTCTGTTTTGCCCAGATGGAACCTGGAGCAAAGCCAGGAGACATGAAGAAGTGGGAGAAGAGAGAACATCTCCCCCATCCTCACTGACTGAAATCGCTGCTCTTACCAATGTTCAATTTCTTCCAGCACAAATTGAAAGCGAAATCCTTTCCAATTCAGGATACAGGAAGGTATAAAGAATACAGATGGTCAGAGCTGAGGGTTGAAACCAGCCCCTAAAAACGAAAACATTCAAACAACCCTGTTTTGAGTAGCCAACTGGGAAAAGCCAATCAGACTCTGCTGCAGAGCAGCACCATAGACTTTGAGGTCAGAACACACAGGACGAAGGAGAGTGATATCTCTGAGTCAGCTGGGGTTGTTGGGTGCTGCGAGCTGGCACCAGCACTGCAGGGAGCATCAGCCCCACGCCCAGCATCGTGTCTTCTACAGCCACCGAAAGACAGCCATGGCAAGGCTGCTTTTGGAAAGAAGGGGTCAGTGCATCATAAATATAGAGTTTCACATCAGAGCAAGATTCCTTAGTCCTAGTGCCCCACCTCACCAGCATTGGGCTGGTGCTTTGGAAACAGAGCCAGCAGGAGCTGCAGCAATCTGAGAGGAGCATTTGGCGAATAAAGGCCAACCGCAAGGAAACATAATCCCAGACAAACCCTCTGCAGGGAAATCTTAAGAATATTAACTTTAATATTGATTTTTTGATTCTGCTGTGTTCCTAGAGATGTGACTGTCATCCTGGCTCAGCAATTTAAAGAGATTATTTTTGAGTGATTCAACCACCAAACCCACTTAGGCTCTAATGCCTCCCATGCAGAGTATGTTTTTAAACATTCATTCTCCAGTTTCTCACCAACATTAACACCAATAATAGAATAAGGAAAACACAAAGAATTATTTCTTCATAGCTCCTGTGTCTTTCTCTGCCAGAGCAGACAACAAACCCTGTTCTTCCAGACACACAGCTGATGAAAGGAAGGCAGGTGAGGATGAGGAGTGGTTGGGCACCTCACAAGATGTCAACGGTGCAAGTGCCAGGAATGCACCACAGGGTTGGAAGCGGCTGATTCAGCCCAGCTGCCTTCAGACACGGCTTCAGGTATGGGAGCATTGAGCTCTTCACCTACCTGCTTCAGTGCCTGCGAGGATGCTGTCAGGGATGGGTCACAAGTACCTGTTAGGCAAAACCAGAAGAGATTGATTTGTGAGTGGCTGTGTGTGAATAGTCTAGGAGAGCCAAAAGGCCATCTCTACAGCTCCAGCACATAACAGTGCCAAAGAGAAAATCCATTTATTTTGATAAACCTCCCTGCCTGGAATATTGATCACTGTATGCTTAGAAAATAATGAGTAAAACCCAAGAGGCTGTTGATCCTTGTTTTCCATTTTAGGGGTCATCCCTCCTTTCTGTTCCCCATCAGATTTTTTTCTTTTAGGTGTATTGCATCATTTTACAGTTCTGGAGTCGTTTCAGTGCAGATGCTGTGCCTCCTACCACTGTGAGCCCAGATTGCTCTGTGACCACAGCCACTGCAAGGAATAATCCTTGGCAACATCACAGTGGAGGAGCATTTGGAAGCCTTTAAAGAGCAGCAGTGCCAGTGGTAGAGCAGCCTTTGCCACTGTCGTTGACAGATGGAGGTGGGACAGGTTTTCTTAGTCTCTTTTTTAGAGAACAGGTGCAATGGTAACAACAATCCACAGACAAAATCCCAAGTTTCTCACCCTATTTTCTGTCCTACCTCACATCATGCAAACTCCTCCTGAAGGAAAGTCCCAGTCCAGCCCCAACCACGCTCGTGCTGGTGCCCTGCTGAGACCAGTTTGCTGCTGTCCTTAACATCTGGCTCATTTCCTATGCTGGTCCTGTCACATCTTCATGTCATCCCAACAATGGCCCTGGCCAGCCTATTTCCCAAAGAAACTTCACAGCAGTTGTGGGGATGGTACTTCATTCCTGTCAACATGCCCCTGGAATGTCATCTGAAAAGCTTCTCCCCCTTCTGCGGTGCGAGAACCTTGAAAACAAAGACTAGAGAAGAAACCATGCCAACATGGCACAGGCAAGTCCATATACAAAGAAAAGTGACTTTTTTCTTCTCTGTTCCAATCAAAGTCAGAGTTACTGTCCCACAGTAACAGAAGACATTTCAGGCAGAAACAGGATTTACTAAGATTTACTGACATCTCCATGTGTGTCCTTTCACACACACTAACGGCTCATCGTTCTTGCAACCTCATTGTACACTTGATGTTTGCTGTACCTGCAGGCTAATTCTCTGCTGGTGTCCTGGTTTGAGCTAAACAGAATCAATTGTGTTCAGTGATTTTACTTTTCAGCTCAGTATCTTCTAAGAGACTACACTTTCTGAAGTTAACAGCAGGTTTTTGCAGACAGTTTCTGCTAGTAGAAGTGATAAAGCCTGGTGTTTATAGTTACTACCAAGGACTAGGGGAAAGGTTCTTGCTTATAGTTGCTCCTATAGTGACCAAGGTCACTGCTGGATCTTGTGTACCATGTTGGGTGTGCCAGGAAGTAAAAAGTCACAAGGAAGTAAAAGGTTGCACCTTCAGTCAGGAACAGATAGAATAGGTTTCCAACAAAAATATTCTGTTCTATATACATCATATTTAGTGTAAAGCTGAGGGATTATAGAATCATTGAATCATGGAATGTGTTGGGCTGGAAGGGACCTTTAAAGGTCTTCTAGGCCAACTCTCCTGCATGGCAGGGATGTCTTTAACTAGATCAGGTTGCTCAGAGCCCCATCAAGCCTGACCTTGAATGTCTCCAGTGATGGGGCCTCCTCCACCTCTCCAGGCAACATTTTCTAATGTCTCACCACTCTCATTGTAAAGAACTTCTTCCTAATGTCTAGCCTAAATCTATCCTGCTCTAGTTCAAAACCACAGCCTCTCGTCCGATCGCTACACACCCTTGTAGACAGTCCCTCTCCAGCTTTCCTGTAGCCTCCTTTAGGTACTGGAAAGCTGCTTTAAGGTCTCCCTAGAGCCTTCTGTTCTCCAGGCTGAACAGCCTGTCTCAGACTGTCTTCATAGAAGAGGTGCTCCAGCACTTTGATCATCTTTGTGGCCTCCTCTGGACCCTCTCCAAGAGGTCCATGTCCTTATTATGCCAAGGACTCTAGAGTTGGACACATTACTCCAGGTGAGGTCTCATGAGAGCAGAGTAGAGGGGCAGAATCCCTCACTCAATCTGCTGGCCACACTTCTTTTGATGCAGCCCAGGACGCAGCTGGCCTTCCAGGCTACAAGCACGCACTGCTGGCTCATGTCCAGCTTTTCATCCACCAGTACCCCCAAGTCCTTTTCCACAAGGCTGCTCTCAATCCCTTCATCCTCCAGCCTGTATTGCTAACAAGGATCATGGGGGTTAAGCTCTCTTCTTCAATGGTCAGCATCTGGGGACAACTCCATCAGTTCTGCCTTTGATCCTGATTCTGAGTTCTCAAAATCCAACTCCTATACCTGATTCTTCTCTGCCACTGAGCCTAGGACTTCCCTGATGCCTGCCTGCTCCTCAGCATTAGGGGTGGTTGCTACTGGGGAGGGAAGTTCAGTTCGATACTCGTTCTGTATATATTTGCATATACTTCATTATTTTTACTACTTCCTTATTAGTACTGCTACTGTTTATTAAAGCTGGATTAGTTTTCTTTTCCAATTAGTGTCTGTCTTACTCCCTTTACCTTCCCCTTTAGGGATGGAGAGGGGTTACCTGCCAGTGTTCAGTGGCTGGCCCAGCTCTTATCCTTGAGAGTCAGCTGCGAATCTATAAACTCCTATTCTCCTGGAAGATCTTAGCATACTCTGACACAAAGTAAACAGAAGTTTTTTTAGATATGTATAGTATATATATATTATTGTAATATATATGTTGATTATATTTTATTCTATACATAAAAATATACAATTTGGTTTATAATTTTCTTTCTTTCTTCTCCCCTCTGTAAAAGAAAAGCTTAACAATCCCCTTGGGCTCATGGCTGCCCATCACTTATTTGCATCCTTTTCAAGAAAGGCTGAGCAGACTTGAGCACCAGGTAGCTGCAGCATGCTTCCAGGTGAGTGCCCACATTCCTCCTCCACTTTCCTTTCTGCAAACGTGCTGGTTGCATTTTGGATTGCTGCTGCAGCAGCAAAGCAAAGCCTGTCCTGAGCCACACAGAGAGATGGCCAGAGATTTCTCCTCCTCAGCACCCCTATCCCCAGCAGGACCTATAATTTAGACTATAGAAATGGATGTTAAGTATTTCACATTTGTTCCCTAAATAGGACAAGCAGGGATTGTCCATTCTTTCTTCAACTCAGCAGTAAGCCACTTTAGTACTTTTACTGACAGCTAAAAATAGACTGCCAATGCCTCAGCTTCCTCTACTTAGTCACCAGCAGTTTTCTGACCAATCCACAGGGGCACAGCAGATGGTTGGGCTCCAGTTCAGAAGGTGCGGGGAGTTTAGCTCCAAGCATTGGCATGCTCACAGACCTCATCCATCGCCTTACAAGGGTGCGCTCCTCGGAAAGCGATGGGCAATAGCCTTACTAATGGGGACATAGGGCATCAGGGGAATGCCAACATGGGCTTTGCACTACCTGCAGGGTAGGCAAAAACAAACCTTCTGGTCCTCAGGATCTTGCCACTGAAGCAGAGGCTAAAACAGAAGGGAGTCTGCACAGTCCTGAGGAAGGTGGGGGGATTTCCCGGGCGGCGGAGCAGGCACATCCCAGGCTCAGCTCGGGGAGTCCCGCTGGAACACAGCCAGCTTTTGCACAAGGCAGCTATGAGCAAACACAGTCAGCGCTCTCTAAAGAGCTAAGCAAACAGAGGGACCTCCAGTACTGTGCAGGACTTTGTCCTGGTGCTGACAAGAAATCAAGATGAGCCAGAAATGTACCTCTAATACCCCTACTCAAGCAGCTGGCTCTCCTGCAACCGGTAGCCTTACCAAAAGGAAGGGTGCCTACAAGGGTGGGTGCTGTGAAATAACACAGTGCCTTGGCTAAATCCCTAACCCAGCACCCCTCAGCTGCCATTAGCTGGGATAACTTGGTGACATGGCTGGGTTTGGCAAAACGAGATGCCAGCGCATCTCAGTTACCCAGCAGCAGCTCCTGCAGCATCGCCCAGCCCTATGCCAGCTCCAGGGATTTCCACAGCACCTGTAAAGCCCAGGGGAAGCCCAAAGCAGCACTCTGATTTCTTTCCAACAGCTGACAAACCATGTACCACAAGCTGCCCTCTCCGCCTCCTTCGGGAGACAGAGGCTGGGGGATCCCAGAGGGGTAGCAAGCTGCCCTGGTGCTATGCTTGCATAATGCATCTAGCAATTCCCTTTTAAACAAAAAGCTAACTAGATTTCTCTGATGATACAGCATGTTTTATTGGCTGTAACAGGAGACAGGACTTCTGGCTTCCTTTTCAGGATCACCTCAAATGAGTCACTTTCCCAGCTTTCTCTCAGCTTGAGAATGATTATCTATGAATTTGTTTATTTAAATTCTGCTCATTTTTCTGCTACTTGCTTTGGTTTGTTGTGTATAATTTCACTGGGGAAAAAAAAGTCCCATTTTAAATATTCCAGGCTGATCTCAGCTTGACAGCAAGAAGGTGGGTGTGGGGATGTCAGAAAAAATATTTATATTGGGTGACTTTGTTGCTAGCTGTTTCTGCTAGGCCGTTTAATAAATCATTTAGCTGTAGACTCCTATTTTTGGATGCATTTATCCTATTTAAAAAAGGTCTGAGTTCAGAAAATTGAAACCTGGGCTGGCACACCCTGTGAAGTTGCTGGATTTGAAGCAGGTCTCTTTGGATCCAGCACTCACAGACCAATGTCTCTGTCCATAGGGAGGTGTTACAGGAAAGGCACACAGTGTGGGGATTCTTTTCAAGGCAGGCATTGGGACAGCAGCCAGGATAAGAGGATGGGGTTAAAAGCCACATAATACCCTTTCTTTCTTTCTTTAGAGGGTGTTGTGGCAGCTAACATGCTATTGAAATCCCAACCAAATGACCCAGAATGCTGGCATCTCGATGGACAACCCAGGCTTGGTTTTCAGCCAGGACCACCACATGCATGGGGGAAGGAGACACACCTGGGGCTTCAGCCTGATTTTATAGATCTGATGGAGCAGAGCCTTATGGCCAGGGCTGCAAAAACACAACCTTCACGGCAGGCAGCCATAACTTGCAAGGCAAAGATTTTGATATGCAGGAAGGTAATGTGCCACAGGGATGGATGACTGACCTATTTGAGCTGTGGTGATGGCCCTGCTGGACATGGTGGCAGGATGGTGTTTGCCACACATGGCATTTGGGGGCTGGAGCAGTGCATCCCGCTCCGTGCACACCAGGCACCCACAGGGGTGGTAGGCAGGTCCTTTGCTCCACCATGAGGCTGCAGGGCCGCAGGGGACCTGCCAAGAGTCCTTGTTGCACCTCAACCTCTCCAGGTGCTGGAAGTCTCGACTGCCCCACTGAATCCAGGCTGCAAAACACCCTCAGGGTCACTGGTGTGGAAGAAGGAACGAAACCCACGGTGGGTGCAACATGTTACTGCAGGCTGGAGCAGGGATGTTGCACCCAACTGGCCAGGCTGTGTCCCAGGATGCGATGAAGGATGCTGGCCCTGCACTAATCGCTCACCCCTAGCTCTCCGGAAAGCTCCCCAGTTTCATCATGGTAGAAACAGTTCATTTGTCAGGGCTACATTGTGAGTGGAGCATGGAGAAAGTCCTGTCCTTGCAGCAGAAACCATACGAGGTGACTGCTTGTCTCATATGCCTCTCTAAAATCTGGGATAAGGTGGTACCCAAAAGATTTTCTTCCAGAGGCTGGAGCAGGGGGTCAGACCTGCAGTCTTGCTCCTGCCTGTGCAACAAATCTGATCTCTCAGTCACTTGTTCTGATTTTTCCACCACCTGCAGCCTAGCAAAGAGAAGCAGATATTGAGAATACGCAGGGATCAGAAGGGATTCTGATTTCCCTCGAGTTTAGCGCTTCTGCCACCTGGCTCTGCTTGTCTTTTCAGCAGCCAGCAGTGGTTACCGTATGCACAGTGTGCTCCCCCCACTTCCTAGCTGTACTGGGAGCAGTCATAATGGGAGATTCAAATAATTGTTTTTACAAGAGCTGCTTTCTGCAAAGCCTTTTGAAGGTTGTGCTGATTATTTCCTCCCGAGCAAGCAAAGCACCATGTAATTATTGCAAATGTCACCTGGCAAAAAATCACATTTAGTCAATCATCTGAGCCTGGAGATAACTGCTGCAGCTCTTTGCTACTGCAGCAAGACAAACAGAAGTGATGAGAGATCTCACATCTCTCCCTTCAAGACTCATATATCCCTCCAAATGCAATAAATTGGTTAAATAACATTCATAAGAGGCCAGTCCATAGACACCTTGATCAGTTGGATCTGCAGGCTGATGGATCTCTCACCAGCCTGCTTCCACTACGGCTGCGTACATAAAGGCAGAGCAGGTTTTGGCTTTTTAATTCAAAGTGCCAAGAGATCGTGCAGATCCACTACCTTTCAACTGCTGCAGAGCAGGCAACTCAGTGATGAGACACAAATTTCTGCCAGGAGGGTAGGGCACAGGAACATAACTGGCCCTGGCCAGGCAGCCCTGTCAGCACACAACTTCTCCACATTATTAAGAGTTGTGAGCCCAAAACGAGAAGTATATATCATTAATGGTATTTCTAGTGCTTAACAGCTTTTGTTGTAGAACTCTAGCTCTATTTAATCATAATTTGTGATGCTCACCCTTTAGGGCAAAATGTTTCACATTTAGTTGCCGCTTGAAGAAAATGTATTTGTTCTTTTAAACAGACAAACAAAGCTTAAAAGCAAAGATGATTCAATTATGTCAACTGCATTTAATGTATTTAATGAACTGAGGGAACCCAAACATATCACCAAAAAAAATATATTTAAAAATTTTTTTATCTATTGCAAACATTGTATCATAACCAACCAAAGTTATGATATTAAAATAAATTTTATTGACAATGAGCACTTAGCACATCATAATGATGAACACTGATATAAACATCTCAACAGAAAAATACCCTGGTTCCAAGAGCAACTATTTGAATGATAAGACATGATGCCAGCCTCATATTTAGCACAGGGCCCAGGAGACTGTACTCCCATACATGTGCATCCATCAGAGCTGAAATGCATAGCAGAAATGCAGCTTAAGTTGCCAAAAGGTTGAAGAAAAAAAAAAATTTGTAGTGTTTCATAGGGATGAAATAGAGGAAAGAGCACTGATGTTGTACTAAGGGTATGCACCCGAAACCAGGTTGCTGCCGTAAGTTGTACACACTAAGTTAGCAAATACAAGAGGTATTTATTAATTTTAAATTTTATTTAAGCATTAGCAGCTTACTGGGGTCAACGGATCTATAACAAAAGATGTAATAGCCAAAAAAATCCTTAAGGAAGCTTGCTGATATTTTCTAACCTACAAAGATAAATCAATGGAGCAAGATTTCATCATAAAGTCAAATTCAGCCCAGCCCAGAAGCTGCCCTCCCCACAGATCAATATGTACATTACTAGGCAAATGCTGCAGGTTTCATTTGGTGGGTTCCTAGGAGCATGGAGCTGAAATGCTGTAGGAGACCTTGCTCTGACTCCAGACATCCATGCAAAGTAATTCTCACGTCCTGTGTTACCTTCTCCCTGTTCCTATTCCACACGGCCCAGGAGAGGAGAGGGCAATGCCTGCGGGACCTGCTGCCGGTGGTTTGCACAGCCTGGCTGGGACCTGGACGCTCCCACGGGGGGCTCTGGTTTTTTTTACCTTCAGCCCTATCTATTCTCACTAGAAAATAATTTCAGAAGACTTTCTATATTTCTGTTCCAGCCCTAGGCCTCTTCTGGTAAGTGACGCACAGCTGTGATCTTGCAATACCACAAAAAGCACTTTCTGACACCAACTACTGGTGTGACCTAAACCCAGTGCTGGGTTTCCCTGTGGAGGGCAGAAGGTCTGAGCTGCAAGTTGATGTTGTCTGTCTCCTGGGTGGGAAGAGGGGTTTCCTCTCCCCCAGCACTGTCGTGTATCTTTCCCCTCCCAACAAGAACTGCTTTGGGGAGATGCAGCAGCACTGCAATGGGTGCCGGGGGCCCCAGCTAGGCTATTTTTAGACCAAAGGAAGCCAGAGAGCTGATGCTCGTCAGACTGAAGGCACCTTCAACTCGGCAACAGGCAATTTCAGGACTTGAAATTATGAGAGTTTAACATGCCCCTTGAGGATTTCAACATTTCTTTGAAAAGTATTTGGCAAATCATGTATCAACATCATAATTCTTTCAATGTATCCCAAAGCTCTGACGAGATAAAACTTTAGCCCAAATTTGTTGTTTTTTGGAGCAGCATCCAGTACTTGGTCACATTAACCTCTGCTATATTTTCAATTTCTGCTTAAAAATGAAGACTATTTCTTCACCTGATCTGTTTCCCAGAGTGAGCTCCTGATACTGATCTTCCTGCTGAATCAGGAACCGTGCTGTGCACGCTAAATAGTCCAAAACAAAATACTCCCTAGCTGATAAATTACATGTTTTCAAGTAAATCTTTCAACAATAGCTAAGCTAGTTTAAATTGTTTGCTTCTGACTGGGTAGTATTTTATCTCTATTCACTATTTGATGACCGTGTAACTAAAGAAATATTCCACTGAAGACCACAGACACATAAAGCCTCAGCAGAGAATCTGTTGTACATTATTACGGCAGATGTAATAAACCTCATTTAAGAGCTTCAGGGTTTGACAATATTTTAAAATGGCTAAAATAGAGCCACTACTTATTATTGCAATCATTAGTCTCTTCTCTCCTGAAAAAGATAGAAGCCTAAAGATGTCATCAGATACAAAATCTGATTTTCATCTCAGCCTTTATCTGGCCTCCTTATATACACCTTTGCTTCAGATAAGATTTTTTGTACATGTGATTTTTGTTCTGTGAGACTGAATTTCTACAGCTGCGAATTTCTACAGCCTACAAATCAGACCATCATCTAAATTATTTTCAACTCTGTGTTATAAAAAAATTATTCCTGAAAGAATATATGGGGTTTGAGAATATAATTTGTCCCAGAGCATTTCAGGTTTAGATTTCTAAGCAGAGCTACTTCTGAGGTGACAGGCATAAAGATTTCACCTAGCTAGCAACCAGCTCTTTAATTATATGTTTTCAATTTCTTTTCAGATAGAACTGAGCAGTCTGTACAGTGGAAATGAAAGGTAGTGCAAGTAGCTGGAAAAACAAGAAAAACAAAAGGTCATCTTCCCCTTTCCCTTCTCATTTACATCAGACCACAGGTTACCCTTCCTCTATACTGCAAGCAAGCAAATGCTCTGTCTCCCCATTTTGTCCCTTGGTCACCCCAAGGATGTTCCCTCTGCAAACACAAGCACTGGCGTGCTCCAGTTAAAAGATGTATCATTGAAAAAAGAAGGATCATTGGAAAATCCCACCAGGACTTGTCTGTTACATTTTTTTGAAGATCTGGAGTTCTCATCTAGCCAACCCTTGTCTTTAATGTGTTTCCAGAAAGACTTACAATCCTTCTGGTGGCAGAAATCACCGAGTACCTATCCCAGCTCCCTGACCATAGAATTTTGACCAGCACAATTTCAAACTTTCCAAGCTATGAAACTTGTAAAATGTCTCTGGGGTCAAAAGAGAGCAGTGTAAAAAGCATGTGACCTGACTTGGGAAGGCAGCAGATTCCAAGATTTTTGTGTTCGTTCTTCCAGTCATTGGCTACTAAAGCAAAAGGTCCCAGCCCCAAGGAAAACACACTAGAGGACCTGGATTTTGTCAGTCCGAACAAGACAGTGCTGTTCTGGGCATGGAGGGAACAGGGCTCTGTGGACAGTTTCAAAGGCACTTCAGTCACACCTTGGTGCTGAGCTGCAGCCTCTGCAGCGGCCCAGCAGCGTGCCAAGAACATCGGGGATGTGGGGTTGCCTCCAGAGAGGGCACAGGGGGGAAGACTGGGGACACCTCAGCTGCAAGGTTTGGTCACCATGGAGGTGGTTGTGGAAAAGAGCAAGGCAAAGGCAGGGCAGGTGAAAGCCCCAGGGAAGGAGTTGCAGTTCCTGGATTTATTACTTTGCACCTCCTCAGCTTCATTTATAATTATTCAAACATGGCGTTGATCGAAACCTCCTCTGGCTTCAGGCAGGTACAGTTAATAGCACAGCCTGGCTGAGAACAGCACCCTGAGACCACAGAGTGAAACAATTTAGAAACCCATTAAAAGCTAAGGTTGCTACGATTGCTTCAATTCCAGAGTCAGCCCTTCATGACAATCCACCGGTCCGCCAACAGCATGGCCAATACAGAGCAGCTCAGTTGGGTTTGGAAAGTGATTTCTGTTTTGCTAATCAGCATTGCTATTGAAGCACAGTCAAGGAATTGATAAGCCTCTTTATTTTTTACCATTTCCAGTGAGGTTTTGAACCCAAGCTGAGGATCCTGATGATGCAAAGGGCAAATGAGAGGGAGTGCCGAGGCAGGTGGGTGTTACAGTGGGGCATGAGGCATGATGCCATAACTCTGAAGTGTGGTCAACACTAGAAGAAATGGCAGGATTGTGCTGGGAAATCTCCAGGATCTTTCTGAAAAGAATGAATTGATCAAAAATGTCATCACTCACTCACTCACTCTGCAGAGACAGAAACAAGTTAAAAAGTGTAAGCAACTCATCAAAAATGGATATATATATTATGAATGTGTTTTAATTAATAAAACTTATTTCCTCTAAATATAGTATATTCAGCATTAGGAACCCTTTCGTACCCACTGTTGTCTACACAGAATACTCTGTAATTTGTCATACAGCTTTAGAGAATGTTGCAAATCAGTTTGCATTCTCCATACAGCAGCACTTGTTACCTCTTTTTTCCCTTTTGTTAGACAGACACACACATTCTCCTCTGACATTTGCTCTTAGCAGCAGGTAGAAAAGAAACTATTGCACTTCCTCACTGTCAGTAATACAATAATTGTCTAAACTAGGAAAACATGAATGAGCAAGGCTGGACTGAGAGCACAGCCTAAGAAGCTGACAAGGGATCAAAAGGAAACAGAGAGGAAGTCGAGAACAAGCACAGTCTTGAAAACAAAGCCTCAGGCACTCTAATCATAGAACTAATGTTCCCTCTTTCTGCATAAAAAAAGGCCTGTTTTTTCTCCAGTGGGGTTTAATACAGTTTTCAGCACCCTTACATAAGTAGAAGGAATCAGTAGCATGTTCAGGTCTACGTGTGTCTGCTTGGAAATAGAAGAGATCCTTTTTCAGTGCTGCATCTTCTCAGTATCCTCTGACACTGAAAGCATCTTTGGCACTTTCTGGTGATGGACATTTGGGATGACAGCCCATAACCACCACAGCCATACCTTCAACTGTTTCTGACTGGATATAGCACTGACGTTTTCCAAACCCCACCAAATAGGATTGCAGCTGGGATATGGTCACCAAAAAAGAAAATAAGAGACTGAAAAAACCCCAAACTTATTGCCGAAATACGGTCTCTGCTGGCAGATTTTCCAGTCTGATTTGATATGGTGTTCTTAATATATATTAGGAAATACATCTCCCCTGCATGCCCCTAGCGCTGCTCTGGGTAACTGCCCAGGCCAAGCAGCTTGGGTGCCCGGGTGAGGGGCAGGTGGTTGCCTGCTCACAACGTGGTGCACAGAAGGAGGTGTGAAGGTGGCTGGGTGCTACCTGGCATCTGAAAGCTCAAAGCTGCCACCTTTCTGTCACCTGAACACAGTTATTCACCTCCGCCAGCATACAGAGAAGGCAGGGAAGAGGTATGCAGGACACAGGCTTGATGCTGGTGGCAGGGCAGGACCAGGTCAGCATCTGCACCTCTCTCCTTTGAAGGGTACAGCACATGCTGCCTCGCATGGGAAGAATAGGATGAGGACCAGTAGTGTTTTTTTCTTGCAGTCCTGGAAGCAAAATCATTGTTCTGGTTTCACCCCTTGCTTGCCATCTCCTGCACCTCTTCCAGGATCCATGCCTTCCTTCTGGTGCTGCATTGTGCCTGTGAAGGGAAGGGCAGCTTCTTCTCCTTCATTTCAGGGCACAGGGGGTGCCCAGGGCAGTACATACTCGATCACTGCCCAACCACAGAGTTAGGCAAGTGTCCACCGTGCTTAGGAAATCTCAACTACTTCAGCCACTGTAATCACAGTGTTTGCACGGACTTGCCCTCGTTTGAGTCCTTGTCCTGGAGCAGGCAGAAAACCTGAGGTGGAGACCTTGCTCCCAGACCTAGGACCTAGGAGCCACTCAGAAAAATCCCTTCCAGGGTTTCTCAGATGGGTAGCTCACCTCAATACTCCTGTGACCTCATCCCTGCAAATGAACGCGTCCTCTTGGCTGAAATTTTCCAGATTTTCTCAGCCTGAGGCAGACACCTGGTATGCAAAATTTTGGCCCCAACCGTTGAAAACTGACAAAGTCAAAAGAAAAAGAAACTATGACACTTTAATGGAAAGTGTTAGGCAATTTTAACACCACACAGTAGTCCCAGCTGTGCTTCTCTCTGGTTTGGGTTGTGAACTCACAGGTCAAGCCAGTGTTACCATGTGTTTCTGAACAGCCTCAGAGATAACTGATACAAAGTTGTCAGTTTTGCCCTAGGACTGGGGTCGGTTATTCTTGTTTGCAGTGTATGTGTGGCTGAATCTACAAGGAAGAATGCAATTACAGAGATCTTATCCTGCTTACTTACTGGCAAAACTTTTTGTCTTAACAAGACTTCTGAATGTAAAATCCAGCTTTCTGTTCGCTGAGTCGTTGCTCTACCCGTTGAATTCATCAGCAGAAGGCAGATGTGTTTAACTTCATCTGGTTTTTCCCAACAGGCTTATCCAGAGCTCGGCTGCCACCTACCCAAAGAACAGCTACAAAACCTGAGGTGGGAGAGCTGCCCATCTACCCAGCATGGACACTCTGGGATCAGTATGGACATCTCCAGATGCGTACCTCAAAGGATGCCATGAGGAAGGGTTTGCAGAGGGACGCAGATTGGCAGAGCAGAAGGTCAGGTCATTCTCTGCAGCTGAGGTGCCAATCCTCAGCCACACCAGGGTTTAAGCCATCCATATCCTATCCACAAACATCCAAAGCACCAAGTGCTTGGGCGTCTCAGCTGATCTGGGACCTTTCTGGTGGATGTAGCAGTGTGAGCCCATGTCAGATGCAAACGGGTACCAGTTCTGCAGCAGTCACACAGATTTAGGTCAGATATAAGGCCTGGCTGATTTTATTGACACACACTGCAGACTGAAGCGAATGCTGCTAAGTCATCTTAAAAAATCAGAGCTAAGCTTCTGTCAGTCGTCCCAACAGCCTGCAGCGAGTTCCCAGCAGCACAGACCTTGCCAGGCTCCACTGCACAGCAGGCAGGGACAAACTGCGGCCCCCAACACCTGGCACACACCCCAGGTTTTAGGACACACTCTTCAACATCCATTCACCATGAAACAAGCCAGTGAAGAAACGTGCTCTGGGCTTTCACAACCCACCTCAGGGTACTGAGCTCTTCCCCAAGCCTACAGAGACAGTGAGAAGTGAGGGCACTTGGTACAGTGAAAAAACAGCCCTAGTGTTCGACGTTTTTGAAAAATAAAATCAAATTGGCCAGTGGGCATGATATATCCGAGAATGAACACTCCTAAACATGGAGTGACCTTCATCAGGGACCTCTTTCCATAGTGAAGTTCCTCAGAAGCAGCGTGCCTGGTGCTCAGTCATGCTGGTGGATGTTTCACAGGCCCCAGGGAGGGGAAGCTCTGACTCTGTACATTGCAAAGAAGAAAAATACATTGCCCGATCATGTGGGGCTTGTAAGCCCAAGCTTGCATTCCTAAAATATTTCAGTTTTAATAACACTTTGGAGTACAATTGAATTAACTCCCTGGAGCAAAGACATGCCAACTATCACCTTGGGGTTTCATATTTGGGAAGCCCCGTCCTTTTGAATTAGATTACTACCATAAAAAGGTCAAGAATACTCTTAGCAGATGGTTTCACAAGATAAAATGTAAACAAATTCTTCAGTCCAATATGAAATAATACTAGTGACCAGGCACAGCCAATATTTCACTCCCTACATAAAATATAGTGGGCTGATATTATCTGTAAAGGAAGTCAAATGAGCTGATACAAATTAAGGCTTTTTAAAGAAACAGGAAGCCTACCATCACTTACAGCCTAGACTAAGCCTGATTTCTTAACCATTTAGGATGCTGGCATAAGTACCAGTAGAATTGTAAGTTGGTGTATAAACACAAATGTCAGCAGTTCTAATACAGTGGAATAATGCTCACATATTCAAGAACACCCAGTTATTAACCACCTTCTTCACTGATTTTTCATTGGAAATTGGGCTACAGATTTTCTTTACATTATATGCATATTCTGAACCTCAGATAAGGGCATGGACTGTGTCTGCTCAGCTGCCAGAAAGAAAATTTGACTTGAGGAAGAGAGCACTGGTTTGGGACACAGGAGAGTGAAATATAATTCCCAAAACATCTGTGTGATTTTTTTTCACTTATTTTCTACTCTTTTTGGCCAGCCTGTCTTTAACCTGCAGGGAATGGCCTGGCTCCTACCAAGGCAGCTGTACAGCAGACAGCATGGTCCAGTTCTGATGCAATCAGCCATTCAATATGAAATCAACAGTTACCAAATAATTATTAAATCAATTACTCAGGTAGAAAACTATCCTGCAGTATTCTGAGCATCTTAAACTCATTTTCAGAAGAAGTGAGAACTCAGCACCCTGCACTGTCACATCCTGGAAGTAGGAAACCCTCTCGTGATGACATCCTGTCTCACATGAATGCCAGCAAGCACTGTGATCATCACCTTCACTTGCCATTCAGCACACATGGCGCAGGTGACTTTCCAGACCTATGTATCTGCAAGGTGAAGAACTTACAGCTTGTGGCCAAGCTGCAGCAATAGACAGCTGTGGCACGCTATGATGTGGGACTCTTTCAGTTTTCACAAATCGTGCAGAACACTGAGCTCTCTGTCAGAGGCATTAATTAGCCACATAGAGGAAACCCCAAATCTGCTGCACTGGCTTGTATCTAATTTTTCTATCTTACTCTAATTGCATACAATAAAAACTGCATAGAACATGAGTTTAAGAAAGCATTCAAAGGATTTGTCTTTCTCCAGATCCGACATCTGCCCAGGTGTTACCAACACATAGAGGTGTTACTTTACTGTGGGGCTGAAAGGGCTGCGGGCTCTGTGCCAACTTGGCTCGGGGCAGTTCACACCTCAGCCTGCTCACTGTCACACCATATGGCAGTATCCCCATTGGCAGGGTGCTTTGCCTTCGTATACTGGTTGTGTTGGCTCTCACATGTTAAGGGACCTAATACACCTGCTGCTAATGAAAGAGGCAGCACTCTGCTGCAGCAATCTCTGTCCATGAACTGCTCTGAAAATGTTCAGAAAACGAGTACATGCTTTCCTAACATGGGGTAAATCTGTGTCTGCAATGCAGAGTTTCCATCCAAAACAAAGTCCCCAGCTCCCAACTAGTCCCAGTGCTGAGAGCTAAGGCCACCATCAGCCTGGCCATATGACAGGGAAAGGAAGGTCAGGCATGCTAGTATACCACATAGAATACGTGAAGATCATAGAGCAGCATTGCCCAAAACTCCAGGACACTGATGGTAAGGAATACTGGGCCTGGCAGTCCTGACAGAATGGCCCCACCATGAGGATGCTGCAGGGTCCCTCATGAAGCACCACTGCCCTTCCCGCTGCAGCATCCCCCATGCCCAGTAGCTCAGAAGCAGTGGGAGACCATGGAGTGTGATCTGCTGATCCTAAGCAGGAGTTAAGGGCACACACGTCGGGGTCCCAGGCGAATTGCAGGGGCAGCTTGTGCAAGTCCCAGAGGAGGGAGCAGTGGCATATGTCACATTCTTTGAGTCACCTGCCCTGGATGAAGAACAAGTGGCTTCTGAGCTTGCTCGAAGTGGCAGGGAAGGCAGTGCTGGCTGAGATGGCAGGTGGCTCCCCTGGCACCCCAGCAGCAGCCACAAGCATGTCTTTCTTGAGGAAAGGTGGAGGGAATAGCTGCAGGCTGGTCCTGCCAAACATGAAAACATTGCCCTGGGGAACACCTGGAAAGTTTAACAGCTGGATTTTGGAGGATGTCTAGTTATTATCCAGGGCATGCCATCTATAATGATAAACCTGAACTTCTCAGAATGATAGAATGTTTTTGAATGGAAAAGACCTTTAAAGGTCAACCAGTCCAGCTCCTTGGATCACCAAAGCATCTCCCTCTGCAACCTTACTCCTTAACATTGCTCTTTAGGGAGGAGGTCTGCCATAGCAGGCTTAGCTCAACATCCCAGGCAGCTGCAGATACATGTGACCATTGTGGCTGTGGTGCAAAATAATCTGGAGACCTTCCACAAGCAACGTTACACAATGGACAAGTGGATGGATAAGTCGTAATTTCAGCAACATTTCTCTTAATGTCCAGCTAGTGCACTTTATTTCAGCAGGCAAAATATTACTTCCCCACTAAACAAACAAAATCAGACCAGGGAGATGTTCATTCAATGGCCTGAGCTCTCTGAACATTCCTCTCACTCAGACTTGTCACCAGAAATACATCTTGTCACCAGAAATACATCTAAACAACAACTGTGGTTCCAACAAACTGCAAATATTTCCTTCCTTCCCTATTTATTGAGGTGAGGGGACTCGACATCTGCAGCCATACTGGAGTTTTACATCTTGACCTCATCCCCACTGGCTGCCATGTCATATGTGCCACCGCACGGTCCTGGCCAGATCACTGCACCTGCTCCTGGATCCCGGGCTTCAGCAATAGCGGGTTTTATTTTTGTTAACTCATAATTTCAGGGAGCAGTTTCAAGTCCTTCTTCTCAGCACACCTGATGAGGAGTGCTGAGACTCGTATCAGTAACTGAATATTGTTTGTAAGCTTTTGGAAAGTGGTGGCCACATGTAGTCTTAGGTCATATGGAAGGAACTGCAAATACTTTTGGTCTGGGAAGTTGTAGATTTGTTCTTTTCATGACTCTCACTCCTCCTTTCCCCTCACTCCCCATTTCAGTGAAGCTGACACACCTCTGTGCAACAGCATCCCTCATAGGCAAGGATAAACTCTGTGTCACAATATTTTAACACAGTTTCATAGATGTAATAATACTATTCTGTCACCATACTTTAGTCAAACTGGAGGAATCTCTGCATTAGACAAACCTTTGATTTAAAATGTTATTTGAAGGATTGTCCTGGTTTGAGCTAAACAGAACCAGTTCTGTTCAGTGATTTTTGCTTCTCAGCTCAATCTCTTCTAAAAGGCTGCACGTTCTGAAGTTAGCAGCAAATTTTTGCAGGCAGTGCATGCTACTAGCAGTGATAAAACCTGATGTTTACAGTTACTGCCTGGAGCTGGGATGCAGAAAGTCTCTTGCTTATATTTATTCCTATAGTGACCAAGGCCACTGAATCCAGCTCCTGTATCCAGTTCCCCTCTGCTGCTGAGCCTGGGGCTTCCCCAGTGCCACCTGCTCTGCAGCATCAATGGGGATTGCTATTGGGGTGGAGAGTCAGGTCTGATATCTGTTTTGTGTATATGTATATATTTCACTATCTTTATTATTTCCTTATTCACTAAAGCTGTTTTAATTTTGTTTGTTTGTTTGTTTTCCAATCCATAAGTCTCTCTGCCTCGTTCCCTGTTCCTTGCCATTTGGAGAGGGAGAGGGGGTTAGAGAGCATCTATCTGTGTTTAGTGGCCAGCCCAGCCCTAACCCCAACAAGACCTAACAAGGATGAACAAGAAAAGCTTTTCTTGAACCATAAAAACTTATATTAAGTTATGTCACTTCTATAAAGTATTAGAATTCAGTGCACATCACTGAGCTAAGAAAATAATATTGTATCTCCATGGCAACCTGCAATGAACAGCATATTGACCATCTCTGAAGACAAGAGGGAATTGCATTATTCTTACATTACAATGTTTCCCACTTAGAGCATGCCTTGTTCTTACATTTCTTTAGGATTAAAAAATAAATAAAAACCATAAGAATTGTGAATCACCAACCTTCCAGCCAAATGGTTGGTGCAGGGAACATTAATTCTATCTCCTGTAGCTCCTGCTTCGCACAGAACATCATTCATGCCGCCAACATTTCTCTACACAACTCCCAAGGAAAATACAAAGACACTATATACACTCTTGATGAAAGCATGAAAATAACCCAACTGCTTCTCTTCCCCTTTCATCTTTGATCATTTACACTGTTCATGTCTCAGCTTTTACACCACCACACCATCACGTCAGATGTTCTTTTATTCCTCAGGATTTAGCTCAGTGAAAGGAGAAAGGGGACAGGTCTGGTATAAACTAGAAAAAAAACATAGAGGACACCGCGAAGAAAAAGACTGTAGACTGTGAGTGAGGCACAAAAGTCAGGTGTAGAGAAATGTGCCTGCTCTGCCTGGAGGAGGACAACAAAAGAGAAAGGAGAGCAGGCAGAAAGCAACACACTGGGAAAGGCAGACAACAATCACACAGCGGTGGAAATCCATCTCCAAAGTCCATTAAATGTTTTTTTGAAGCTTTGTGGCAGGCTAACGGTGGAGAAGTGCTCACTGATTCAGTAATAATAATGTCTTTCAATATTATTGGGACTCTTTGGCCAGACAAAATGACATAGTGCTTCATCTGCCCTGTTCTAACATTGAAGCACTGTCAAAGGCAGCGCAATTTTCTCCAGCTCTTTGCACATGCACCTCAATAAAGCCTCAAGCTTCAGGGCATAAGTCTGCAACAAGTAATGGCAGCTAGAAAGACTCATTCTTGGTGACCAGATTGTACCATTTCTAACCATTTCATGGGTTTTCTCCATTCATAAGAAGCGTATCAACCCAGAAGAGACGGTCCTAGAATAGAAAGCCTGCAATTTATGTGTATGACATATTCCCTCCCCTTTCCTGCCCCTGTTTCTGCACAGGAAAACTCAGTGGCTTCTGGCCGTATTTAAATTAAGTTATACTATAGAATGTTTCCCAAAAAAATAAAGAGGCAAAGATCAGCAAAAGTATTTTAAAAGAAGCAGCGTTTGGCAATGCTGAAAAAGGGTAACAGGCAGTATAGTTTGGTGCCTTCAAATCCAGATCAGTGATACAGTCCTTGATGCTACGTCCAGTCAGCAGATGACAGCAGCAGCCACTGGAGCTGCCTTTGGCCAAGCCGGCATTCGCAGCAGCCCTGTAAGACAAGCAGAGAAAAGTGCTTTGTACAAAAATTCAGGGAAACTTCCATTCCATACCAGTTTGATTTGATAGTTGATTTAATTTTCTTGTTTGTGCTCATCCAGCACGCGGTGGTTGAATTTTGTATTTCATGTTCTCAGACAGCAGATGACCTACTTTTCTTGCATTATTATTCTTGGTTTAGGCAGCCTGCCTCCCCGGGGGCGGAGGAGGAGTGCTGGTGATATGTTTCTGGAGAATATACAGCTGGGACTTGGTTGGTGACTGATTCAGAAAGAAAAGGGGTAGAACTTTCAGTGTGGTTTCATGGGAGGTGAAAATGTATTCAGCCAGTGGTGCTGCATCCTGCAATGGGAAAATCTGTTTACAGAGGGGTTTAAAACAAAAATTAGTAATTACTAAATAGGAGAAGGGTAAGTAAACTTCCTAACAGAGATGGAGTGGAGAAAGTGTGAAGGGTAGGGATGGAGTGGAGAAGGTGTGAAAGATGGGAGGAGTGGGGTGGTGGACAGCAAGTGAGGAGGGTGGTTTAGGAGTGGGTGGCCAAGAAGAAGGTGTAGGAGCTGGATGATTTCTTCAAGGATTCTTGGGTGCTTACAAGAAGCAGCTGTGCAGTGGGTCTTTGGAGAAAGGATGGAGGGAGGAATGTTGGCAAATGTGCATGGAAGAGAGGAGGGAATAAGAAACAAACAGACAATATTCCTAAAAAAAAATTATTTTTATCATCATAGACACGTGGGTAGCTCAAATTCACCTCCTACACAAATGAGCAATCCCTGCTGCTTTCGGGCAAACATGACTCTAAATGAGACCTGTGCTTGCAGGCCTGTTACGACAGCTTTTTTTGTGAGAGCAAGCCTTCCTCCCAGTGGAATACAAGACTAGTCAAAATCATCTTGTGGGGTCCAATAACCAAAACAAGGAACCACCACAAAAACACAGGTCACAGATAAGTGAGAAATGCCTTAAGTAAAGGGAGGATTTCTGCAGTCAGAGGGGCACCAGGAGGTCAGGCAGAATCATAGAACGGCCTAGGCTAGAAGGGACCTTAGAAATCATTCAATCCAACCTCCCTGTCATGGGCAGGGACGCCTCTCAATTAGAACAGGCAACACATGGGGACCGAGCAGGTTTCGAACCCGCGACCTTGGTGTTATCAGCACCACACTCTAACCAACTGAGCTAACCAGTGCCCTAAGGAGGAGAAGACCTGGGAACATACCTCAGAGAGAAAACAAAATAAAGAAGTTTTCAGGCTGAAGAGCTGTCTGGGGGCAGGAGTAAGACCTGGGAAGTGGGAACAACAAACCCATGTTCTGCTTCAGCGTCTATTCCTACTTTATTTGGAAAAAAACCCGGTCCATGTGTACGTTCTTTGTGAGTAACAAGGTTTACAACAAAAGCTTAAATCTGTCATTTTAGTTGCCTGACAGAGGAGAGACAAAACAACTTGCAACTTCACTGGCCAAGGTGAAAAATAAGTTATTTTTCTCTTTCTTAATGCATAACCTTCCTCCATAGCCCTTCAGGCAGTCTAGGGAAAGGCTGCTGCTGTAAGTGAAGCAAGATGCTTGCAACCAATTCCAGCATCAGACTGTTATAAGATTGAAGGAAAGAAAAGGATGGTCTTGCCTTGCAGCTGGAAAAGCCCAGCAGCTGCAGGAAGACGTGTGTCCCCTGGTGGCTACCATTTCCTTCTATGCATTTTGCATATTTTCACACTGAAATGAATTGGTATTGATAAGATTTGATGAAAATCATTCCTTATAATGCAGTAGTAAAACACCTCCTTGTAAAGGTCTGATTTGAAACTCCAGTTTTACCTTTTCCAATACAGCTAGAGAAAGGGACTGAAAATTTATATGGGCAATAATAATGAAAGTTCCTTTGTCTAATCCTTTCTTTCAGTGCCAGCCTCTCATGCTGCAGACAGGTCAGTAGTCCCTTACTCAAGACAATACTTATTTATGTTACATATTATTCCCACACATGTAGAACTTCTGAAGCAAACTGAGAGCTGATTATAGCTATTAGAAAAATACACAATAATAAGTCACCTAGTAATGGCAAAACCATGTCTGAACATTTGCCCTTCACTTGGAAATGGCTTTTCTAGTTCTCAAAGAAAGAAATCAAATTAAAGTATTGCTGGAGAGCGGGGAGAGAGAGAACGCCTGTAGAAAGAAAATGGGTAAATAGCCATTTGTTCCATGCCATCCACTGAGTGGTTGGAAAACCCAAAATATCCAACTCTGAAGTGGAAAGGCAGGAGATGCGGTATGTCTTTACTTTATAATTTAAATTTTTTCACACTAATCAGCCCCAGATTGCCAACAGTGAAGATATTTCATAAGCGAATTGAGCATTTATGGCCCTTCAACACCAGCGAGGTATTGGCACTGCTTGCTGGAAAGCTCACCACAAGCTGCAGTCCCCAGAGACCAATAAACACTTTGGCAAAACTTAAGATAAAACATTTCACATAATTAACAAGCTGAGAAAATGTCACTGGCTTCTCACCTACCCAGAAACTCATCACAAACAGTCAGTTTCATATCTTGATTTACTGAGGTCTACAAAGTTTTGTGTCTTGATTTACTGGGGTCCAAAATGTATTAAGAGATTCCATATTTCTGCTCTTAACAGGGGAAATGCCCTGTAAGAAACCAAAGGATGACACCTTAAGCCTAGCCATAACTGCAAAGGAAACATATTTTGCACAGCAGTGAGAGTGGCTGCTTGCTATTTATCATCCTGCAAGGAACTGATGTCTGTTGCCCTGAGCTACAATAAAAGGCTGATGAGAATTAAATTAACATCAAAAGAAGCAAAGCCAAGCTGTATAAGCCTTCATCAAAGGAGTAAAGCAGACATATGATTGCGTGCTCCAAAGGAGTTAGGTTTCTCCTCGCTCACCACAACCCTACAGTGGCTGGATCGGGTGGACTCTGCTCACGTGCCCAGCCCAAAAGCTGATTGCACAGGGGTTTTCCTACCTAGCCCCCTTCGCATTTCAATACTTCCCCCTCAAAAAAGAAGCAATGCAAGCCTTGCGGCATCTGCACTGTCATTTGCCACTTGCCTTCCTCATGGTTCCTGATCAGTGGGAATAATCAGCTTGAACACTGAAAGCCCCTCGGTGGGAATAAAGGGACAACCCCATGTCTCCTAGCACAGAACAGAAGCTCATTAGTTCGCATGAATTCCCCACAAAATGCAGATGAATATAGAGCATATGGCCTTGTTATGCTTTCCTCCCCAAACAGTTAGCAAAAAAGTGTATTTCTGTTGATAATTTTCTAGGATAAATTTGACTGGGAGTAGGAACTTCTTTGAAAAAAAATAATTGTGTATTCTGCTTCTGTGCTTCATGCGTTAAAGAAAAAATTAAATCATTTCAGTGTATTTGTTTTATTTACACCAGTTTAACCAGCAAATAAATGGCTGCAGTAATCTTCTTCTGAGTAAGAAATTATGCAGTTCACACTAGGAGGGTAATCAGAAGTGAAAAAAAGTAGCCTTTTCTTGACAAAGCTGGAAATTCATGAGTGCTTCTGTGACGGGCAAGAAACCAAACATTAAAATTATCTCAAGCCACTTCACATGACAAAATAAAAATGTTTTATTCAACCTCCCCTTTGTCTTTTCACTTCAAACAAACGCAGGCAAGGTGGTTAACTCACACTCAAAAGCCTGGGCCCAAAACCAGAAAGTTCTTCCATCTAACTCACCCCGACACTCAGAGATCCCAGAGATGTGCATCTGTTCACTTGTAGGGTTTGAAGTAGCAAAATCACCAAACGACCTTGATGAGAGAGAACCTGAATGTCAATTGTATCTCCTATAAATGGAATTAGATAAGAGAAGAATTTGATTGGACACTACATAATGACATTTCATCTCATTACCATTCTCTGGAGGAAGCAAGCACGGCCAGAGGAGAACTGTCAGACCTCATAATAGTAGTACCTTGCTCTCAACTCAACCCTTCGCTTCTGCAGTGCCCATGGAGAGAGTGGAGAGAGTGACTACCTTACTTCTCAAATTACCTTTCAAAACAGCCAATAAATAAGTTCTGATATGTAAGGGCAATGCTACAAACCCTTCCTGCAACTTCAGAATGGCATCCAGGGTGCACTAAAGGGACTCCAGGCTGGGCAAGAGGGTGAATCCCAGGAATCGGGCTTTCCACCCACATGCCCAGGGCTCTGGGGGTAACACCATGACCAGGCCCCCCCCCACACCAGCCGCTTGCTGAGATGGGCCAAAGCCCTGGCAGGACGGATGCTCTCAGTCAAGTAGCATGGACAATTGCACCTGAGTGCAACCAGAGGAGACTTCTGCCAACAAAACCAGAGGAGGGCTACAAAGATGATCAGGGACCTGGAGGACCTCTCCTATGAGGACAGGTGGAGAGAGTTGGGGTTGTTCATTCTGGAGAAAAGAAGCCTCCAGAGATACGTTATAGCAGCTTACCAGTACTTAAGGGGGGCCCACAGGAAAGAAGAGGAGGAACTCTTATCAGGGAGTGTAGTGGTAAGTTGAGGGGTAATGGTTTCAGACTGAAAGAGGGTACATTTAGATTAGATATAAGGAAGAAATACTTTGCTGCGAGGGTGGTGAGACACAGGTTGTCCAGAGAAGTTGTGGATGTCCCTTACCTCAAATGTCCAAGGCCAGGCTGGATGGGGCTTTAAGCAACCTGATCTAGTGGGAGGTGTCCCTGCTCCTGGCAGCAGGGTTGGAACTAGGTGATCTTCAAGGTCCCTTCCAACGCAAACCATTCTATGATTCTATGACTCTATGAAAATTGTTGTCAGCACTGAGGAAACAGGGGGCTTCACATGCTGGATCGAACCTTGGTAGAACATGATGGAGGCCCTCAGGAGGTACCCAGCACATTATCAGCTCAGAGATCCAGGAGCAGATCCAGGTTTACAAGGCTGGTACGGCTTTTGACATACACAGAGTGTTTGCGTAAGGTGAGTGAGCTGGTGCTTCTCCCACTTATTGGAGGGATGGGGTTTAGACCTATGCAGATGTTGCACAAAGCAAAAGCTCCTCCTGGTGCACCTGCAAGCATCCAGGGCAAAATTTACTCAACCAAGCTGAAGCCGAGTGTTCCTCTGAAAGCCCAGGCCACACTGCAGCTTTGAGTCAGGCCTTTCATCAGTACATCTGCTGTATAAACACATATTTCAGTAACAAGGAGTATTCTTTTCTGGATCTGGCTAGAAATAATGTTAGTTACCTAGGAAAGATCTGTGCAATCAGACAGAGATTAACTAAAATAACCCTCCCAGACATGTTTAATAACACGTCCACCCAGCAAGAGGTTTCTTTTGTTGAAGGTCAGGATACAGTTCTGCAGAATGGAAGAGAAAGTCAGAAACCTGCAGCTCCCTACAGGGGGGAGGAAATGGCAAAAAAGTGACACTGTGACTTCCTGTGGTACCTGCTCCAAATGTTCGGCACTGCAAGTGGACACTTCTTCAAAAGTAACAACTCTCCGAGTGCTGCTGCCGAGGTGAGCTCCAGCATGAGCTGAGCACCATCCCACGGATGGGAACATGCAATGACCAAGCCAGCACAGAGGCACCGACATAAGATGGGCACATACATGATTCCTGAGCACTGGTACTTTCAACTGCCTTTCTCAAGGAGATCTGTCAACTTTGCTTTACTTCCAACTGTCAGATAATAGCTTCTAACAAGAAGAAAGAGAAATCAATAAAAGAAACTAAATGGAATAACTGTAAAACTAATTCAGCAATGTTATGACCTTGATAATCCACTTTCTCTGAAGTGGGTTGGGCTATATGCAACACTTCAGTGACTTCGGACGTTTCCTTAACACGGCAGGGAGCAGTATTGCAGAACCGAGCCAGCTGAAGAGTGTATATGCTGCCAATGCCTCGATAGCTATAAAAAGATTTCCATCTGCTTTGTTAAAATAAGGTTGTTTACTCAAAATTCCTCTGAAGCACAGACAAAGAGTAGTACAAATTGCACTAGAAAAAGAGCACCACTGTTTGTAATAAATCAAGACGGAAATAAAAGTGTTGATAAATGCTGGTGATTACACTGGAACTGTGCAGACAGGTTGGACTGCGATGGCTTTGATGTCCCTACAAAGAGCACAGTGCCAGCACAGACTTCAGTGTCCATCCCATCTAGTGAGGCCTTGCTTATTTAACAATATATTTTGTGTCTTATGGAGAGTCTTTACTCATATCTTACTTTGCTGTAAGTAAAAATCAGCAAACCGGCAGCTACCAAAAATCACAGCTGAAAGAGTTCTCTGGTAAAAACCTCCGGTTTTGATACCGAGGATCCTGGACCCAAAGCTGGCTGTAATGCAGCTCGGGTGCTTTTCAAAATCCCTTCCTCAGCAGAGAGCCTGCTCCTAAGACTGTGGCAGATTGGGCATGGAATACACTGGTCTGCCACATGGGGCTGTTACGGCTGTATCTATGGGAGAGTAACAAGTTTAGCCCTCACAGGGACCTGCATTTAAAAGATGAGATGCTGTGTTCAAGTGTATCACAGGCAAAGCATGGAGCAGCTTCAGTTTCATGAAGGCTTCCCACAGGATTCTTTGCTGAGACCTTGACTCCCTCAGCAACATCTGCAGCATCATCATCAAGCCTGGCCTCAGGGAGTGCCAGTGATGGAGCCCCAGCAAAGCTCTAGCACACCCCAGCAGAGCACAGCACCAGCACACCCTCAGCATACCCCAGCCCAGCACATTCAAATTCCAGTCCCAGCCCATCCCCAGCATGCTGCTGCTCTTCACCAGCTGCACATCATCTGAATGAGACTCAGAAACGTTGTGGCTACCCAGAGCAGTTCAAAGAAAAGATGCATAAGAGAGGCCCAGCAAGGCAACCACAGACCTTGGATTGACTCAAAGACTTTTTTTTTTTAATTTTTATCATTCAAGGACAAGTTATTGAAATGATGCCCTAGGCAAGTCCTGGAAGGAGGGCAGAGAGTGGCTGTGGGAACTGAGGCTGCATGTGGACACTTTATCTATAGGAGCAGCCTAAGGAAAGCCACAGCACTGAGAGGTCCCACAGATGCAAATTGCTGTACCTCATCTATCAGTCTGCATTTTCAAGAGTATTTTTGCCATGAGAGTGGGCAAACAACGATTTTTTTTTTAAGATGACAGGTCTTTCCAAATCAGAGGAGACCTGCAAAGCTTGAAACCTGTCCCCTGCAGAAGTCCTGGCTGAAGGAGGCCTAGACTGGATCAACAAATGAAAGGTCACTCAGATGACCCAAGCAGTATCAAAGAGAATGGACTTCGGTGTGTGGCTGTGCAGCAGCCCAGCTCCCTATCACCTGGAGCTGAGCATGGACAACAAGGTGCCAACTGCTGAAGATTTGGGCATGTGCTCCCTGAAACTCCCAAAAGCACCTCTACACCCTAGTCCCCACCTGTGTGAGATGTGTAGGAACTTACAGGGGTTTCATATCCATGCGTCTAGACAGCAAAATGTGGGTTTAAAACTAGCCAATGGCTCTGTTGCAATTATTATCCTTGCTAGTGAGATGGCAAAGCAATGCGTGCAGATGGAGTCACACAGCTCCACGCAGCTCCCGGGCGGGAGGCAGCACTGCAGCACGTGTGCTAAGGTGCAAGATCACCCAATTTGCAAAGCCAGCATCCTGGCCCTTGGGAATGCTCGACAAAAGGCTTTTAAGCAGATTGCAGGAAAGTGTCTGAGATAAAAATGCCCAAACCAGTCTTCTGAAGTGTCTACTTTTTCACTCCTACACTTGCCATGTTGCACATTCCACCTGTTTTATGCTTAGGCAAAATGAATTAATCAGTAGCAAAGAAAATGTTGTTAATTGAAAGATAAATACACTCCAGAGAAAACCCCTCCAGGAAAGAGCTGACAAAACAGGGAATAGCAGGATAGGAGTAACACATCATTTGAGGAATAAAAATAATGGAAACACCAACAGTGTTGTAATAAAAACAAATATATACAAACATTAAGTGAACCACACAACCATTCAGAAGTCATCATTTTTTCATCTGTTTAGGGGGAAAAAAAAAGTACTCAATACCTACGTGCAGGAAACCAAACCTAATTTAGGCAGATGAACACTATACATATCATATTTCAGATCTGCAACAGTTCAATCAATGAAAAACTGAATCAGTGGCAATTACAAAAAGTGAGGGATTCACTGCAAGGTTATTTCTTTCACCTTCTCTCTCTCCTGTTCTCCTCCAAACAGGAACATGTCAGCTTACCTTCATTTTTTTTCCCAGATGATGATCCTTTTATTTTTAAGCTTTAAATCCTGTCAGGGGGGTTTTGCACACAGTTAACAGACCTATTCACAGAGGTGAAGGATATTGTTAAATATTTTACTGACTTAGGATTATTATCTAGAGGGAAGCAAAGCATCCAGCTTCACCTCCCTCCATGCTTTCCATGGCAGCAGACAAGAAGGTGATAGATTTCTCAGGGCATCAGCTGCTCTGAAGCATCCAAGACATCTTCAGACCTAGGTGCTTTCTTTGCACAGTGCTGATGCTGCGTGATAGGAGTTGTGACTCCCCATAAGGCTCTCACCAGGACACCCATGGTCAAGCACACTTGATAAGAGAGTAATTGGAGAGAGGGGTTCAGCACCTGTTCATGAAATATCATTTTAAACCCTATCTTAAATAATGCATGACAAACATCCAACACACTGCATTTTTTTAACAGTCAGCTAAAAGGACAGATGAGCTACAATAAGGTTGTCAGCCAGTTTTTGAGTTTCCAGCTGCTGGTACAGAAACAGAAGGATTGTTCACAGAACATCTGTGAGTGAAAACTCATCTTGGTGTCAAGAGTCCTCTTTCCTCACCAACATTTTTGAAGCTATGGATGTGGGACATATTGACACTTCAGAAAGAGCATCCTGTCTTGCAGTAGGAGTAAGTGTGCAAATAAAATGAAAATTAATAAAATAAAAAAGATGGAATGAGGAAATGAGAGTGACCCATTAGACTAATGACTGATTACAACATCTCGAGCTCACAGAGGCTGACAGATATAAAACCACAGAACCCAGCAGCGCTTGACAGTGTGCACTGTTGAAAAGTAATACAGGATGTGGTCACGTTTTCTTGTTCTCAGTTAGAGTGTTACAAAAACAAGAATTTATTACTGTTAAAAGAAATATGCTCTATGAAACAGATGCAGAGTTAAAATTGTGTGATGTTAATTATAAACATGTAAATATTTCCTATTGTGGCACCTTTCATTTCTCCTCCTTCTTCAAGAAACATGCATATATCCATATGCACATTTACATAGAGGGGAGAGCAAATGATGTAAATGCATACCGTGTGGTAGTATATACAAATATATGTAATAATTTGTGTGTAGCTATACAAATTACTTGAAATTTAGAAATATAAACTGTATGACTGAAAGGGACCAAGTCGGCAAGTTTACTTTTTAGGATCATAGAATGTGTTGGGCTTTAAAGGCCATCTAGTCCAACCCTCCTGCAGTGAGCAGGGACATCTTGAATTAGATCAGGTTGCTCAGAGCCCCGTCAAGCCTGACCTTGAATGGAGCCTCCACCACCTCTCTGGGCAACCTGCTCCACTTAGCATTACAGCTAGGACCATTACAAGATTCTTGCAAAATCCCTCTGGCATCTTAGAGCAGTTTAGGCTGCTTCCTCTGATACCTACCAATGTACCTCTAAACCATAGTACAGCAGCCTTGTCCTCTCCCAAGTATCTGTTGGTCACTGTCCGCCCTGACCTGTTGATGGACAGTGTCAGCACCATCATTCCTGTCACCTCCTGGCCTCAGTGTGGTTGATCTTTTTATCTGGTCCCCTCCAGCCTCACCCTTCTTGCAGTTCCTGCCTGAGCTACAGGATAGGAATAGCCCCTGGTTATTCAGACTAGCTTTCAAAGGGCTCAAAACATGGGCATTAATATGTCTCTATATCTACTGAACATATCAGAGAGGCTCACTTTTGCTATCTAGTGGTTACTTCACCCTGTTGCTCATCTCAATCTGGGGACAATCAGAACCTCCAAGTCCTTACCACCTGTTGGCTCACCCATCTGCTCTGGGTACGCACACAGGACACGCAGGCACCTGCCGCGCAGCCCACAAGCAGTTTTGCGTTGAGTTTTGTGCAAGATCTCTCTGTAACTCAGCCAGCTTTTACCTTTCACAGGCAGGAAGGCCCAAGTGGGCTCTGTCCACCTGTATCGCATCCCGCACATGGGTTTCCTCCAGCCGCAGGTAGTTAGTGAAGAAGGCATCCCCGGGCTCCTGCTTTCATCAAGCACCCCTGTGTCGAGTCAGCAGCAGCTCAGCTCCCACTTCCCTGGTTTCAGACAGGAGCCCAATACTTCTGGCAAGACAGAGCCCCAGCGAGGAGCATGTAGGTTATACCCCTAAACCAAAGGACACAGCCTTATTTTAAATTAAGTTCTAAACTAATGTCAGGCAAGGTATTGCAGTACTGAGCACTATGAGTTTAACATGGAGCTTAGTATCCAAAATGGGATCTTTTTCTCTGCACCCCTTAAGCCCTCGCACAGCTCAGTCCTGAGGAAAAAGAACCCCACTTGTGTCAGACACACCAGCACCTTATGTTTCCCCCACAAGAGAAGTTTCAGCATTTGTGTGATTTTTTTCTCTCTTTCAATTTTACAAAAGCAGCTGGCAGCTTTAAACTTCTCAAAAAGGACATGCATCCAAAATGATTATTTAGTTGCCTAGTTTTCTTGTTCCTTGAGATGGAGAACCATCTCCTCTGCGGACGATTCAGGATTAAGGGTGAGTTTTATCACTATTACCAAGCAGTGCCCATGGCCCCGTACCCTCACACTGACCTGCGAAGTGGGACACGAAGCAACGGGCATGAGCTGAAACACAGGATATTTCACCTAAATATAAGGAAGAACTTCTTTACAGTGAGGGTGACAGAACACTGGAATAGGCTGCCCAGAGGGTTTCTGGAGTCTCTGTCTTTGGAGAATTTCAAAACCTTCCTGGATGCAGTCCTGTGTGATGTGCTCTAGGTGATCCTGCTTTAACAGAGGGGTTGGAACAGATGATTTCTAGAGGTCCCTTTCAACTATGATGATTCTATGTGATTCTGTGATCTCTGGCCAGAACGCATCTCCCACCCTCCCGAATGGGGCTTGCAGATGTCAAAGGATATCCCTCTCCAGACTGAGAACAGAAATAGCATACATTTTTCATAATTATTATAAAGAAGGTCCTAACTAGAGAGGTCTTCCATCTAACTTCACAAATAAAAATACAGTTTTAAATACTGTTAACAACATCACCTAGTAGCCATAGTGAAGAGTCACTTGTGAATCAGGAATGCAGACAGCAAAGAGTTTTGCATAACATTTTTGCTGAAACATTCACTCCTTATAATAAACTGATCCTTCTTCTGCCTCTTTGTACATCGATTAACTAATAAACGCATCCTCTTTGTTTATATGCTGATAGTTTTGGTTATCTTCCTTCATCTCTTGGTTTATAAAACAAATAAAAAGAAATTAGCCAATTCAGGAGTAAGGGAAAGTCCTGCTTTGAGAAAAGAATTACTTGAATTTGACTTTGTGGAAAGTGACTTAGCTCACAGGAGATGTAGTGAGGAAGCTGGATGAGATTCTACCAAAGGCTACTTCGATGCTTCTGAAAATCACTATAAACAAAAAAAAATAGTTTCTTGGGTTTTATAAGTACTGTCAGAATTCAGATTTTGTTATCAAGAATACTTCAAAAAAACCAAAGCAGATGATGTGCAGTTCCCTGGCAGCACTGGGGTGGAAAAAAAAGTAGATGTCACTTACTGAGGCATGGGTAAGAGAGGTCGAAAATTCAGGTTTGCAGTTATTTTCTTCGACAGGTCTCCAACACCCCCTTAGGGGTAACTACACACTGTCATTTGCTTTTAAAATACTACATGTAAGAGTTCCTCTTTTCCCCATCATGAACTCCTGGCAAGAGATTTCCCCCTGCTATCCATCCCCTGACTTACAGTATGGTCTTGGAGAAATACACTTTGATTGACCTATTTTGACAAGACGAATTTGTCATTCCTGCAGTCGTTCTGCATTTCTGAAAATCAGCTGGCAAATCTTTAGCTAGACAACACCCGGGCAGCGAATTGTGGGGCCGTGGACGTTTATGCTGAAACACCGCATTCTTCTTAATCCTCCTGCAGCTTGATAACCGAGCAGCAAATGCCAGAGCCAGAGCGCAGCCTCGTGCTTTGTGCTCTTTGCCTCTCTCTGCTTTGTCTGCTTTCATCCCCAGTTGCCCTCCTCTTCAGAGACAAGGTCAAAATCAACACAACAGCTTGAGAGCTACCAGCAGAAATTAGCGTGTTTTTTCCCTACCCTTATCCACTTTATGTCCCTTCTCAAATGGCACTTGATGCTTTTATTTTATTCAGTTATCAGGCTGTGTTCTTTAGAAAAGGTTCTCTGTAAACAAAAATTCAAGACAGGAAAAAAGGATTATATCTTTTCTTTGTTAAAGCAACTTTTATGTTCTCAGCTCTAAGTCTTCCAGGCACCTTCTTTCTGAATTTACTCAGTCAGTAGGTACAAAATAAGTTTCTGTTTGACTTAGAAACATTTTTTTACTTCTAGAACAGAAGCCCAGCCTCAAATTGGTAATGGCACTGCAGTAATGAGTAGGTCTTAAAAAAAAGAAGACTGACAAAAATTATTAAATTCTACAAATCCTAAAAATTTTGCCCAGTTTTCTATAACACACAATAGTATCAGTCAGAAATCATCAGTCAGTCCACTCCATTAATTTAAGGAAAGTTAAGCAGTGATGAAAAAAGAACTTTATAGAATTTTAACTGTCACAGGGACTGGTAAAAATGATATTCCACTAAAACTACTATTGACTGCTCTTTCTATTCTTACATTTCATCCTTTGTGTGTAAAATGTGTTGTCAAATGCAGAAGAGGAAAGAAGATATATTTCTGATATATACATATGCACATGACATTTAGAGTACAAGCAGAGAAAACTTTGCCTAGTAGAATACAGTACAATTCTGTTTCATTGCTATACAAATCAAATATTATATAGCAATAATTGTGTACCGTCACCCAGGAAGCACCAATACAGAGCAAAGTAAAATTGCCCCAAAACATTCAGGAGCTGTTGGTGTCCCAGCATACAAAATGCTATTTCATTTAGTGCACTACACTCTCCACCATTAATTACTGAGCTCTGTTTGGGAAAAGTCTTGCAGGAATATAAATTGCAATCTATTATTTTTTGCCTACTGCAAGAAACAAATAACCCTTATCAAAAATCATTCATTCCCTGTCACATGGCTACACTGACTGCTAATAAAAAGTAGCAACTGAAACCAAACAATGGAAGTCAAGAAAAAATAAATTAGAAGATGTCACAAGCCTTTCCAAAGGAGCTTTTAGCCAAGTCTAGAATCGTTCCTCTTATGTATGCTAGGTCAAGAGCATCTGAGCTTGACGATATTTCACCAAAGGCATCTGTGGGGTCCCTGGTTGATCCCCATCGTGGCAGCGTTGGGGCTGCCCGCTCAGGCAGGGGGTGGGGAGGGAACCAAAAAAGCCCTCTCTGGGGACTTGCAGCACTGCAGCTGCATTTCTGAACTACTCCAAACCACACCCCGCATTTCAATAAAAATCCCTCATTTCCTTAAATAAAAGCAAGCACGGCAATCTGCTACTCCATTAACATCGACGCTTTCCTCCTAACTTCAGGAGATGCATTCCAGTGTAAGCTCAGACTTTTTTTTTCTATTCAAATGCAGATATTTCATCTCAAAATAAGAGAGTTATGCAACTGCATTTCATACTCCTGTTCAGAACCAACTGCTAGACTGACTCCTCCATTACACTGGAACAAGATGTTCTGTCAAAACTATTAATACCAAGTCTTTCAGGAAAAGGTGGACTATTTTGGCAGCAAACACTCATTTCCAGTGGAGAACAGTCCAAAAGGAAGTCAGAGATCCGGACTCCAAACACGAAACAAGGAGCACTTGTAAACAGTGCAGACATATTTCCATTCTATGGAGGGTGAACCTGGGGCATTTTTTAAGCTTTTTCTTCCTTCATTCATATATAATCTTATAAATGGCAGTCAATTAAAAGCTTAAAACAAACAACATAAGTATTTTGAAAAATATTCTTTATTTAACAATAGCCAAGGACAGGCCTTTTAAAAACAAACAGAGCTGTGTTACAGTAATCTGCAGGCACTCAGGCTGCTCCTGATTTTCCTGGGGATCCAGGACTCTCCAGTCACCCCACAGCTGGGGATAGGGGTGCCTGGATCCACCATCCCAGCAAACCCACACTTACAGCATGTGTGCACCAACTGCCGCATCAGCTTCTCACCTCCAAATCTGTGATTTCTCAGGAGCTGAGATGGAACTGGAGGTCAGGGATAAGGCAAAATACCAGAAAAAGTGACATTGGATGAGGTAACAGCACCACAAAGACTTTTGTGAGCCATCTAGGATGTGGCATTCATTGAATGGGCTTTCTCAGCTGTGGCATGAGCATCCAACTTTGGGCACTGCAGTATAAGAAGGACTGGAATTGTTTAGTCTGCAGAAGAGGAGGCTGAGGGGAGACCTTATTGCCTCTACAACTACCTGAAAGGAGATTGTAGTGAGGTGGGGGTCAGTCTCTTCTCCCAAGTAACAAGTGATAGGATGAGAGGAAATGGCCTCAAGTTGCACCAGGGAAGGTTTAGATTGGATATTAGGAAAAAAATTCTTTACTGAAAGAGCAGTGAAGGATTGGAACGGGCAGTGCAGGGAAGTCGGGGAGTCACCATCCCTTGAGGTGTTCAAAAAACATGTAGACATGGCACTTTGGGACATAGTTTAGAAGTCATGGTGGTGTTGCATTTGAGGGCCGGACTTCATGATCTTAGAGGTCTTTTCCAACCTAAATGATTCTGTGATTCTATGTCAGGTCATTTCTCCCGGGGTTGGGAGAAATATGGTCCCCTTTTTCATGAAAGGAATTTCAATCTGATGAAGTGTCCACAGCCAACACCTCAACTTTAGTTTCTACTTTTTAAAGGAGAGATTGCAGCAGGGTGTTGTTGTGTTTGGACACAACAGCAGACTCAGACAGAGTCTTGGTTTGGGGGATGAGAGAGCTTGGCCAGGCTCCCCAAAAGCCGGCCCACAGCCATGTCCCAGCAAGTGCTCATCACACTGAGGGGTCTCTCAGCCTGTAAGCACATCACACCTGGCACAAGGGTTGAAAAATGATGAGATATTCTGAACATAAAGAAAAGAAGAGAATATGTGTTGATTTTTTTGCATGACTGAAGACTAACAAATCCTTAGCATGAAGTAAAACAAGCTTGAAACATCTGTCTATTAACAGGATATGTCCACCCACTTGAAGGAGTCAGCAAGTCCACACTGCAGGTAAACACTGCTCATACAGACACAAAAAGGTGGCAGATGCTCTTTGCTGGCTTGGACAAGTTCTTAAAGACAGAATAAACACAAAGATTCTTGGTTTTGCATATTGCATCATCAAGTTCCCATCCAAGAAAATCCATGTGAGTTAGTTGTGGAGACTTTTCTTTGAACAGTTTTTATGAACTAAACTGATCAGGATTCACATGAAGAAACCAGAAGCATTCAGCAGAGGATAAATATGGTTGACTGTACCCTTACCTTACCATTGGATTTGAAATCCAGTGTGGTCTATCCCAAGAGCCCCATGTGAAGCCCCAGTCCAAATTCTTCTGAGTGCCACCAAAAAAATCCAAGCAAGCCATAACTGCGGCAACACAAACATCCTCAATTACTCTAAACCATCATTTACGTATCACAACAGCCGAGCACCCTCACCATCAGAACATATTTTCCTTCATTTCCACTATACGGCCACCCATCAGAAACACAGTTAACTCCCTTTAATAGCTCTGAAGAGCACAAGGTCACAAAATAGCTCATTGAAGTAATTCTATAGTTTATGTTGTCTTACTTCAAATTTACATTACTTCCTTGAAAAACAGGAAACTTTCTGCTGGTTAAAAATATCCCTATATTGTGTAATTTCAGTGGGGCTTTGACCTTCCTTGCAGAGAAACTGAAGGAGATTTTTTTTTTGCTTTTTCTTTGACTTTAACAAAAAACATGCAACTGGAACAAGTGGGTTTTATTTTAACAAATTAGGACAGTGGAAATGTAGCATCATCTCAAGTTGCCCCTCTTACACATTTCAATTTCCTTGTTGAATTACCTATGTAATATCATCATCTGGACTCTATGAAACATGTAGACGTGTGAATTCCCGTGGAGGTTTACACTCTATGTTGTAGCCCTGCCAGTCAGTACGGGCATCCCTGCTGCCCCATGGTCCTGCTGGGAGGGAGAGCACAATGGGGTGTACAGCTCTAAGTGATGTACTGGTGGCCAATGGTACCGCTCTGGTTTTATTTTACTTCTGGACAGCACAATGGAGCTGTGTTTTCATCAGGCCCTGGATGCTTTGGTATAGTATTAATATATCATAAGCAGCAGTGATAGAAAAGGAAAAAGAGTAAAGAAGGGATGCAAGAAGGCAATTTATGAAACTTAAGGAACTTCACCCATGAAAGCATAACATCATGGGGAAACAGTCACAAACCCTGTGTGGCTGCTATGCTTTATGCAGCCCTTTTCATGGAGCAGAACATTCTTACAGAAAACAAACAATCTTAAAAGGTTATGAAACAAATCTGACACAGTAAAAAAACAGTCTTTCACAGATCTTTCTTACTTGTGGGGCAGCCCACAGCCTCTTCCTGAGGATTCACCACCTGTCATAAGCCTCCCAAAAGAAGGAGGCACAGCAACAGCCCTCTCCTGACCCTCTCCAGTGCAAGATTATGAAGTTCAGAACAGGGCTGAGGATCAGTAGAAGAGAAATTTACAAGGCAGAAAGTCAGTATTTCTTCTTTCCCAGACCCACAGATTGTCAGGTCTGCTGGATTTGTTATTCAGATCAGGAACAGTTTGGCTTTTTTCTCAACAAAGCAGGTCCCACTAGCCAGCTTTTCAGCAGAGCAGGTAAATTAGAAACACATGACGAGGAGACCTACATGGGGAAAGAGAAGTTGGGACTGTGTGTGGTTGTTTTCTACCTGATGATATTCTCATACAATCTAGTGCATACTATGGGTATAAATTGATTGCTGGCTGTACAATTGACGAAGAGAGATTGCTTGCTAGAGCTGATGTGAGTACGGTGCTTTTTTAGTGTTCTCATTTCCAGATAATGTGTTTTAGAGGTGCTGTGCCTAGGCCATTGCCAGGACAGCACAGGGACATTGGCCACAAATATATATGCTCCATCAGCAGCTCATCTCAGCATTCTTCCACCAGCAGGAAAATTTATGTATTAATTAGACTTGAAAATCATTAATTCCAGTGCATGAGTACCACAGGCTTTGACAAAATGAATCTTCTCAAGTCTCACTATTTAGCAAACACTTCTCACTAGTCAGCCATTCCTTCATCAAACAAAAGCTCTGTTCATGCTGCTGACAATCATAATATTTAGTGAAACAGAAGAAAGAGACTTGTAACCAATCGAGTCTCATTCCACAGATGGGTGTAAAAGCAATTTGTTTAATTCATTTTGGAGGTCATAGAACCAGAACATTAAAGCTCATTTTACAACATTTGCGTAATTGTGTTATTTGAAAATTCATTCTTCTTTTAATTTACCAAGAGTGGATTTAGCTATTACTCCCCTGCGCTGGCGTGGCAGCATTGCCTGTGTGGCAGCGGCACGCTGGGGCCAGGCAGACCAGTGCATTGCTGAGCACCTTCCAGCACCTCTGTGGGGGCTGCCCAGGGGTGCACAAGAAGAAGCTGCTCCTTGAACCCCTCCAGGGCCACTGAGGAGAATCTCTCAAGACATGAAAAGGAAAAATACATCACAAGGAGCTTGCAGGGGCAGCATCCATCTCCTTTATTTCATAGCAGTGGCTAAGATGGGGTCTCCCCAGACTCAGGGCATACCCACCAAACATCACTTTGATACTTAGAAAGCTCTTCTATTTCTGTCTCCTTAGCACTAAGATGCCTTTACTGTACCCCAGCCCTGCCTCACCAGCAGTCAAAGCCCACAACAGCTCTCCTCTCCTGCCCTTGCTGGTGCTCTGATTTATCTGCACTCACCCAGGAGTGCACTCCCAGTTCCACTCTCCCTCACTCTCTGTCTCCACTCTCCCCCTCCTCCTCTTCTTTACCTCTCCTAGCTCCTTATCTCCTTTGTCATTTTTCTGTAGTCAGTGCCTTTCTTCAGCCCCCTGAGCATCCCTGCACTGACTGTCTTCTCAGCACTTTCATGATCTGGTCTTTCCACACCGCTGATGCAGGAGAGAAATCAGGGGCACCACGGGTGACAACCATGGCTGGGGACAGATTCAGCAACTGAGAGCAGAAGAATGCGAGAAGACAGTGCAGGGATGAGGTTTTGGAATAAAATATATGGTCAGCAGCAGCCATAGAAGTTTCTGTTGAAGAGAAGGCTGCCAACCTCTCACACTTAGACCTAAAGAAAAGCTCGAGCGACCATGATCAAATCCTGCAATCACAAACAAAACCTTGCTGAAAGGTGGGCACAAGGCATGCAGATGGTGACTGATGTGCCTCATACATGCTTTGAATCAGGAAATGTCTTCTCTTGCATTTTCTGTTGTACCACCTTCCTTTGCCAACAGCAGTCAGCACCTAAAACCTCCTGTCAGGGGCTGGACAGGTGCCAGCACTTCACATCATGCCTCACATCGCTGCACGGACAGCACTGGCACATGGCTGTGAATCTTCATTCATTGCAACGACAAAGAAAGCAAAAGATGGATGTCACACTGGGGAGGGGGAAGAAAAGGAGGGGCAGCTAGTATGTGCATGAAGTGTGGTGTCACATCAAGTCACGAGCCCCAGTACTAGGTGTCTAGAGAAAGTGCAGGCAGTGAAATCATAAAGCAGTGTGGTTTGGAGGACAAGCTTCCACCCAACCCCGGCAACCAGTGCTAGGAATGAGCATTTGGATTTCTGACACCTTTACCCTTTACTTTCCATGTTAATTTTGACGTTTCACAAGTCGTTCTTCAAATAAATTCATTCAAGATTGTGTGTGGTTTACCTGCAGCTAGGGTCACGCAGTCTGGATGGCAGAAGACATGCTGGAAACACTGGCTCTCCCATCAAGCAGCGCAGATCTGCTGCAGCTCTCAGGTTTCTGTGCTCCAGTCCAAACTGTCTTCTCCTCTGCTGGGCAAAGCCAGGCAGCCAAAGGGCACTGCTATCGCAGCCTTTGGCTTCCACACAACATGCCCAGCAAAAACGAAGTGGCATTGCAGTAACACTGCATCCTTTCACTGCTCTTTAGACACATTAGAAAATCAGCAAAAGCATTGATACACTGGAACATAGCCTGTGGCCTTACAGGGCTTTAAAAAAATGAATGTACATAGACTTACATACACACACAGTTTCTCATTTGACGCCCAGCCTTCTACAGTCGTGCCTTTGAGCCTCCTACATTGTGCCTTTGGCACAATCAGTTTATGCAGAACCCACATTGAAGCCTGGCCCATCTCCACCATCTCTATGCTTTGGGATGAATTACAGAATTACAGCCCAGCAAGTGACATGTTGGAGTTTGTTTCTTCAGCTGCTGGCAGGAAAGGAAACATGCACAAAGCACCCTCTACTTTCCATTCTAGGTGGGGAATGGGACTAACTCCCACCCCTAAACATGTAGATAAAGCCAATGGTCAAAGAGAAGGTTTAGTATTTCTAAAGAAACCAGCCTTTTTGCAGCCACTCCTGACTCTCCGAATCACTGATGCTGTCAGGTACCTCTGGAGGTCTTGACTCCACACCCCTGCTCAAGCAAGATCAGGTGGAGCAGACTGCCCGGGACTATGTCCAGCTGGGGTTTGGGTTTTCCAAGGATGAAGACTCCACAAGCTCCCTGGGCAGCCTGAGCCAGTGCTTGACCACCCTCACAGCCAATATCCCCACTAGCTTGTCTGCACCTCCCATGTGAGATGTTCAGAACTACATGACGGTTTCTCTGGAAGCCCACAGACGTGGTCGTTTATCCAGGTTTCCTTCAAATTAGGAATTCTGACAAAGCCCTCACAAACTATCTGGGAGCCAGCCGGCACAGTCTGCAACCCTGCTGTGACAGCCTGTGCAGAGGAGCTGCCCGAGACACACGGGTGTTGTGACTAGTTCGATCCTGAAGGCGAAACTCACATCAGGAAGTCTAGAAGCCCTGCAAAACAGGCTCAGCAGCTCTGAGGGGTCTAGGAGACTAATCAAAGAGGCAGAGGCAATGCCTAGCTAGAGGCAGAACTCCAGGTTTCCTCTCCCACAGCTGCAGAGCACAGGAGATGTTTGTCACCTTGGGGCAGGCTGTATGCCATGGTGCCTCAGGAACCTGCCTGGGGACTGCCAGACCTCATCGCAGGGAACCCGGGAGCCCTGGGAGGGTCATGTAGGTGCGAGTGCTTGCTCACCATTCGGGTCCCTAGGCATGGAGCCTGGCAGCACAGCTGACTGCCAGGAAGGAGGCACTGGCTTCCCAAGCTGCTTATCCTAATTTAGATGAAGCTCTCCCAGACCCTGTCTGAATTTTTATCTCGTGTTTCTCAGACCAAAGGTGTTGTGAGTGAAATAGTTCACATTTAGCTAGCCAGCAGCTTCCAATGAAGGTTTGATGCCTGAAGTAGGGTTTGCACAAACGGCCTGTCATAGCCCTGCAGAGAAAGTGCACTTATTTCAATATGAGATATGTGTGTGTATATATATATATCTCCATATGATACATAGATATAGTAGTCTGAAATCACACTGGAGTTTTGTCAGGGTTAGTTTGTAGACTCCTGTTGCCCCTGCAAGGCAGTGTTTGGTGAGTGACTCATTTCTAAGTTTCCTCCCTCTCCCAGAATAAGCATTTCAAACTCCTTTCCCCAGGTGCCAGTTTAATGTTTTGAGACATGAATCCTATTTAATTTTTGGCCCACTTTTTCATATTTTTATTATTCCATTAGAGGTGAAATGCAATACCTACTGATTATCATGTGGAAATTTGACTTTATAATCCTTGAAATGTTTCATTTTAATTACGATTAAAGATGCAGAGGAAGATGAAACTCCTTTCCCTTTGGCCATTCCTTGTGGCTTGATTCATTGCTGTTAATCACTACACATTGTTTACAATTTCTCAGCCAATTTTCAATCAACAAGAAGCTGCAAACTGCTCATATAAAAGCCAGTCTGAATTACTTCTGCAAGCGAGATTTCCTCAGATGCCCAGCCAAGCTCGGCTCTTACATAACGCAGCTGAGCCTGGTGGATTTATCCTAAGGATGAATTTGAACAAGTGAGTCAAATTCCAGAGACTTTGACAAATCCCCACAATCTGGCATGGCTGGGTATGGGGTGGGCTGCCTTGGCAACACACACACACAGAGACATGTGCAGGCAGCTGCCTCTGCTGTCTGTGGCTAGTTAAGTGGGACTGCTGCTGCAGCTTGCTGCACAGACTTAGCACCTCTTCTTCTTTTGGTCATCCTCTGTTCATTTCTACTGCTGCAGCTGGTGCTGCTGGTTCTGCTGCCCTTGTGCCCTTGCAGAACCCATGACATGGGAGAGGAGGGCAACATGTGCTTCCCCCCATATCCAGAGTGCCGGCTGTCTTCACCACCCTGCCAGAAAAACCAGATGCTCATCTCTGGTAGCATCTGCTCTCATAAAACTAGTCTGGACTCCCTACTCTCCCCATTGCCTGTGCAGATGTTTGATGTGCAAGGGAGAGCTGAGCTGCCATATCAACATGACTTTTCAAGATCGTTCTTCTTCATCTTGAAAGGAGAAAATCGAAGGAACCATGAAAGATCAAACACAGCTGAAGTTTATAAAACAGTTGTCCCCATGGGGTGGATGCTACCAGACGTACTTTTAGGGCTTTCTTTGCCAGGTCTGTTTTTTTCTGGCTAATTTTACAGTTGTTCTAACCTAATGTCCTTCCCCCTCTCAGATAAAGGCACACACCTACGCCAAGCCCACATTTACAGAGCTGCCCATGAAGAGGCCAGCTAGATCATTACCACCCTGTCACTCTGAAGCAGCTCATCCAGCTCCCTGTGCCTTAAGGATCTTGGGGGATCCTTATGTAACAATTTTCTTTTCCAAAGTCCTGAAGAGACTATTTGGCTTCTGCTGGTCTGTCTTATCCTTCTCCATCATCATTTCTGGCTCACCTTTATCTGAATACATTTGAGAAGATATCAGCAGCATATCAGATATCAACATCTATGTAGTGGTTTGACCCTGGGTGAGAGCTAAGTGCCCACAACAGCTGCTCTCTCTCTCCTCCTTCTCAGCTAGACACGGGGACTTAATATAATAAAGGGCTCATGGGTTGAGATAAGGGCAGGGATATCACTCACAGTTACCATCCTGGGTAAAACTGACTCGATTTTGGGGAAATTAATTAAATTTATTAACTATCAAATTAGAGAAAAGTAATGAGAAATAAAAACAAATCTTAAAAACAACACCTTCCCCCCACCCCTCCCTTCTTCCCAGGCTTACCTTTGCTCTCAATGTATCCATAGCCCCCTGACTGGCACAGGGGAACAGGGAATGGTGCCTGTGGTCCGTTCAGTATGTGTTGTTCCTATTGCTCCTTCTCCCTCACACTTACCCTGCTCCGACGTGGGATCCTTCTCATGAAAGACCATTCTTCATAAACTTTCTCCAACATGAATCCTCTCACGAGAGACAGATCTCGACAACTTGCCTCAACATGAGTTCTCTCCATGGGGTGCAGTCCTTCAGGAGGAACGTGCTCCAGTGCGAGTCCCCTGCAGGTCACAAGTCCTGTCAACAAACCTGCTCCAGCATGGGCTCTTCTCTTCACGGGCTACAGGTCCTGCCAGGAGCCTGCTCCAGTGTGGGCTTCCCATGGTGTCACAGCCCTCTCGAGGTATCCACTCGCTCTGGCGTGGGGTGCTCCATGGGCCACAGGTGGACTTCTACACCCCTGTCACCTCCATGGGCTTCAGGGGGACAGCCTGCCTCACCGTGGTCTTCACCACAGGCTGCATGGGAATCTCTGTTCCAGCACCTGGAGTACTTCCTCTCCCCCTTCTTCGGTGACCTTGGTGTCTCCACATATTCTCATTCTCTCTCTCTATCTGTGAGTTGTGGTGCAGTTCTTTTTTCCCCATTTCTTAAATATGTTTTCACAGAGGTGTTCCCATCATCCCTGCTAGGCTCAGCCAGTGATGGGTCCATCTTTGGAGACGACTGGCAGTGGCTCTATCAGACCTAGGGGAAACTTCTAGCAGCTTCTTTCAGAAGCTGCCCCTACAGCCCCCCCAGCCATCGAAATCTGGGCAGGAAAATCCAATACAATCTAGTAGGTGTCTGTTCCTCTACCGCATCTGCTTTTCCCATTGCAGTATATTTGCTAGTATTTTGTACTGATTACAAATTTGCTTTTTGTAAATGTGATAAATTTACCACAATGAATTGACATAATTTCTGGTCGCCACTATTCTAGTTCACATCTTCAGGCATTTTCTAAAATAAATTTATGGGTGGGAAGCAGATAACAATTTCATAATGCATGTAACACGATTTAGGAGCCATTCACGAATCAAGACTAATGATTTCAAGCGCCCAGGTCAGTCTTCCCTAGAAACCAAATTCCTAAAAATGAAGCTCTAAGATCTCTTAAAGTCAATAATGCATTCAGCAGAAATGATCATAACACCTCTTCCTCCGTAGTCTCTAATCTCTTTGCAAAATGGTTAATCCAATTCTAGAGCATTTCTTCAAAGAGGGCAAATATTATCTCTATCAGAGAGATTATAAAGCTTTAATGAAATATCTCTTGAGCCTAAGTGGAATATGGGGCACAGAATGATTAAGCAATTAACCTGAGATCATGGAACAATTACATGGATTCAGCTATAAAATCATTCTTTCTGGTTAATAAAAGATCAAGTTTACTTTGGACAGTTTATTAATTTTGATAATGAAAAATATCCTAGTAAGTCCTGGAATCTTTCATCGTCTCTTTTCCTGCCTTTGGGTATTTTGTTTCTTTTTTTCTGTTTTTGCACACAGAGCCAAAGTATTATGGCACTATCCTACTGCTGAATTCTCTCTTCTTTTACTTAGAAGATAATTGTTATGGTTCTCCACTAATGCTTGATGGGCTTTTACAATAATAGCATCATCTTCACCTAATTTTTTTTTCTCCTTCTTTGTTAAAGACAGAAAGATCAAAGCACAATTTTAGAAGCTCAAATTTTAATATTATTTAAGCAATGTAAATACAGCGTACTACACAATATGGTCATAAACATGAACAAAATTTGCACAGCCTTAGGAAATATGGTTATTTTGTCCTGTGTAGTCAGTAACAAATGAGAAACAAAAATACATTTATCACATTATATCATTAACATTCTACCATTTAAGCAAAGACCAATGTATTCCGGTTCAGTTATACTGCATAGAAAGATTTTAATAAATACTACTGTAAGGGGAATTAAGGATAGAAAAGAAAAAAACATAAATCAGTCACCCCAAAAAGCTGAGTGTCAGAACATTTCACTTCAGCATTTCTAGGATGTATTATCTCATTTTATTAATTATAAAGCCAGCGTGACTTAGTCCAAAATGGCAATTTCCAATTTAAAATTTCCTTCTACATTATTGCAAAGGAGTGTTATTTAAAATGGAAACGTTTTAATTTTGGACTGAGTGATGTAGTTCATATCCCAAAGAGTTCTCTTCAATCTGCTGAAAAATAGTGAGAGAGAGAAAAAACCCAACTCTTTAAATTGAAAAGCAATTACATTTTCTGGCTGTGTTTGGGTTTTTTTCAAATTCTGAGTGGGGTGGGCAGGAAGGTAGCACCGTCAAAACAATAAATTCAGTTCTAAATCACCTTATTCCTCTTTCTTTTGTTTCAGAGATGTCTTTTATACTGCGTGAAAACAGACTATCTGTTTTAATCTGACTCTTTTTTGCAAAGACTGATCCTCTCAGCCCAGCTGCAGCAGCAATCCCAGGTACAGCAGTGCTACCTCTGGACAACACAACCACCCAACGCGCAGCCCAGCATGCCCACCAGACTTGTGGTTTGTCTCCTCCAGAAGCACGTCCATGGGGTCAGACTGTCACACATGTCTTGGCCCCAAGCACAAATCGCTCCCTTCTTGAGGAGTACACAGGCAGGGACAAACCAGACTCACCCGGACTTGCCCTCCCAGCACAGTCCGTCACCACCTCAGTGGTCTGGGAGCTTCAGACAAATCCTCCAGGGAGTCACTGCCTTCTTCCTTGACAGTCAGTTTATTTCCACTTTCCCATCCACAGTTTTTTCCTCTTTTCCTTCTCCATCTCAATCTAGATCTTCCCCTCCTATGAAATCCAGCCACGCCCAGATCCATCCCTGATCCCTTCCTTCCAACAGGTCATCCATCAGCTGACTCTCCCCAAAGCTCAGATTTTATTTGAGCTTTTTTTTTTTCCACTGTACCTGTGGTAATAGACAACTGTTTTCCCAGAGAGGAGAAGGGGGAGGAAAGGATGGCCAGCTTTCATCCAAGCACAACGTGAGAGATTTCTTAAATGAGTACAAGAGTGTCTGCTGACACCATGTGCAGGTTTCAGCTCTTGCATAAGAAAAACCAGTAACATGTTAGGACTCTGCAGCCACATTCACTCCCCAGATGGAGTTTGGCTGGCTGTGCTTACAGGCAGCTCTTATGCGGTGCTGTTGTGACCTGGGATCAACCTTGGGGAGAGAGGTGGATGGGAAGGAGCTGTGATGAGCCCCCCTGAGAGCTCCATCCCCTTGCCTGGGAGCTGCTCTTCAGCTCAGACACTCAGCCTTGGTCCCTGGCTGAGCCGTGCCACTGCCTGCCTGGATCCCTTGCTGATCCGGGTCTGTACGCTCAGCACACCATCTGCTTTAGCCTCAGTCAAGCCCTCAGCCCTACCTGTGCCCAGATAAGTCTCTGTAAAACGCTGAAATTCCTAACCCAATCAAGCCAAATTAAGACTCATAGTCAAATCTCCATGGTAACTGTATATAAAACAATTAGAATCATAGAATCATTTAGGTTGGAAAAGACCTTTAGGGACAACAAGTCCAACTGTTAACCTAGTGATGCCAGGTCCACCACTAAACCACGTTCTTAAGTACCACATCTACAGGTTTATTAAATACCTCCAGGGGTGATGACTCAATCACTTCCCCAGGCAGCCTGTTCCAATCCTTGATGAACCTTCAGATTAAAAAAAATTCCCAAATATCCAATCTAAACCTTCCCTAGTGCAACTTGAGGCCATTTGCTCTTGTCTTAGTGCTTGCTACTTGGGAGAAAATATTGACTCCCACCTCACTACAACCTCCTTTCAGGTAGTTGTAGAGGGTGATAAGGTCTCCCCTGAGCCTTCTTTTCTCCTGGCTAAACAACCCCAGCTCCCTCAGCTGCGCCTCATAGGACTTGGTCTGGATCCTTCATCAGCTTCATTGCTCTTCTTTGGACATGATCTGGGACCTCAATGTCTTTGTTGTAGTGAGGGGCCCAAAACTGAACACAGGATTTGAGGTTCAGCCTCACCAGTGCTGAGTACAAGGGGACGATCACCTCCGGAGTCCAGCTGGCCACACTATTTCTGATACAGGCCAGGGTGCTCTTGGCTTTCTTGGCCACCTGGGCACACTGTTGGCTCGTGTTCAGCTGGCTCTCGACCAACACCTCCAAGTCCTTTTTTCACCAGGCAGCTTTCCAGCCACTCTTCTCCAAGCCTGTAGTGTTGCATGGGGTAATTATTAGCGATACCTCTAGCTATGCTTCTATATCTAGAAGCAGCAGCTTGCTTCACTCAGGTTTGTTTAATCCAATCACTAGCATATTAATAATAAGCAAAAGAAAGGAAAATTTCACTGGAAAGGTGGTAGATGCAAACATCCTTCAGGAAAAAATAGCATGTGGGGAGGAATCACAGCACCGGCATGTGTTCTTTTATAAAAATATACAAGCTTGGAGCAAGTCTTAGCCCCATGTATTTTCTGAAAAGATGCACTCATTACATATCATTACACAACTCACAATTAGAAGTTCTTCCAAAGTCTAATTCCTGCCTTGCATAAGTGACCTATTTCAATCAGTTTATTTACTTCTTGAAAAAGTACCTGTCATCTTAGCACATTTCCCATTGCCCTTTTCTTATAGGAAGCTAAGGATCATGCATGTTTTTCTAAATTAATATGCTGTAATCTGCTAGGTTTTTAAAAATGCATATGCTACATTAGGCCTTATTAGATAAGAAATCTGTCTTCCTCCCACCATGTTCATCCTGCCAATGAACATCAAGGGACTGCAGCACCCCTGACACTCTGTGATAAATCAGGTTTAAACATAAGGAATGCGGCATTCCACTGAAACTACACCGGAAAGTTTACTTTAGGAGCACCGCATTACTCAGATCAGACACAGGCCAGGATACCAGGTTATAACATCCTGGTTAAAGACAATTTGGGGCCTCAGTAATGATTTCTGTTTAACGGCATCCAATAATAAGGCCCACGAGAGAGAAACTACATGTAACAAGAGATAAGCGAGCTTCCTGTAGGCTACACCAATTGGTTTGACTGGGTAATTAAAAGATTCCCTATGCATTGTTTGGCAGAATGCTTTGGGATGCTTGAAATGAACAGCAAATAGCTCCATTGTTACCACTCTCATTGTCTGCAAGGCACTATCTCTCCTAAGTATTAGGAGGCAGGAAACAAATGCTAACAAATAAAACTCCGACAGAAACCCAGAGCAGGTTGTGGTACTGGGGAGGCAGCAGAAGCACAGAGAAGAGTCAAGATTATTTCTGGTGTGTTTGGAGGTTTGGTGTGGCTTTTTAAATTAAATGGCTGCAACTCCAGGAATCAGTCTTTAAAGGTTGACATTAAACTCCAAGGCTGTGAAACCCACCCAGAACCAC